>NC_142656.1:9895859-10199218 GCF_055504915.1 Nelumbo nucifera | reverse complement strand
CGAAATGGTAATGGGGACTCTGGGTCTGGAAGAAGATCTGTTCAACTGAGCGATATGAGTTTACTGTGCGAAAGAGTTGTGGTTTTGGATTAAAAGGATTAATGGGCTGAAAGGATACTGAACTTCTTATTCCAGACTTAAATATTGAATAAGATTTGGTTCAAAGAAAAGAAGTGGGTTCTGTTATTGTGTGAAAATGATAAAAAAAAAAAAACATGAAAATAAAAGAAAAAGAACAGAACGGAAAAGTGGTCTACTCACTACTGAGCGGATCAAGCAGAAACCGAAGCAAGAGCCGAAATACACAATGAAATGAACTCAACGGAATCAAGTTTATACTGAGAATTGTCCGTTTTGTTAAATGCAGTAGAAATCTTTCTCGGCGAGTATTCGAAAAATCTTTGGATAGAAGTATAGAAAATTAGAAATAGAACTACTGTTTTGTCGACTGTGCCTATTCCGGTTTTCCCTGAATTCCGCGGGTCAATCGGGATTGGGAAGAGTAAATGAGCAATGCTAATGCTAACCAAACGAGACTATATTGTACCCCATTACGTCACAGTGCCACAAAAACATGGAATAATGTGTCGATCTCAATTGTAGTGGTACAGGCGCCCTACTACTCAATATTCTAGATGAGTGGATCAAGATGTACGTAAGCGGTAGAAAAGAAAAAAGTTTGTACCATTACCTCTTTCTAATTGGATTTTTTTTTCTCGCGACATGCTTTCCATGTTCAAGAAAACACAAAAAAAAGAAGTTAAATAAAACAATTTGTTTAATTAGTCAACATTCCAAAACAAATTAAAATTTGAATTAAATATGATGCCTAAAAAATGGAACTAAAGTATGAAATTATAGAAGAAAAAATCTTCATTTATCTTTACATCACAGATCCTTATTTTTAGGGAAAATTTCCGATAGATACCTTGTGCTTCAGAATGAGTGTCAATTTAGTATCTGAATTTTAAAACGCAAACTTTCAAAATGCAACAATCTAGTACCTATCTTCAATTATGTATATCATGTGACCTCGTGTGAGATTTAAGACTTTTGAAAATGTCAAAATTACCCTTAAAAATAAAAACACATTGTTCATCATCTTCTTGAAACGGAACCTAATTAGCTCTCAACATTCCAGACCAAGACGTTCAGCCATTTCGTTCGTGACTTAAGGCCTTTATTTCTGAGTTTCGTTCATTTCAAACTTTCAAGCTTCAACTGCTATGCTCTCCGACTAGAGTCTTGAAGCAGACGATCAGCTCCTTCACCATCTGCAAGATGGATGTGTTGCAAGCACCTAAGATGGATGGATGTGTTGCAAACGGCCATCTTACAGATAATCGCCGACCATCTGACGCTTCGGAGTGTTGTGATAACATATGCTTGTGGTCAAGGGACTCTATGCATGGAGGAAATACACATTGAGTGGAACCAGCTTGGATGGCATCTGGCCTCTAAACCAATGACCCACACCATGAGAAACAGGCTATTACAGAGCTGAGTCAATGTCGAGAGCTTACAGGAGCTGGTATGGGGAAATCCCCTCGCCAACTCTATCGACTCTCTCTCCCTCCTTCAAGCTCCAATAGTAGTGAAAAATAGGAGAAAGAAAATGAAAGAATCAAAGGAGAAAGCTCCGACTGGATTTCTGGTGCGTTCTATTTGTCTTCGAACAGGGGTAGAAACGTTAAGTGTGAGCTACGCTAGCTGGTTATGAAAGGGAGCTCCAGCAACAACTGTTGCGACCAAATCTACTCCATGGATGATGTATACAGAAAAAAAAAACAGAGGAGGTTCGACCAGTTTTTGCTTTGGGTCATTCGCCTCCGAGCAGATATAACCTTACAGGAGATTATAGGCTCATGGGAGCAAGATGAGATGCAGGATTGAGTTTCTTCAACCGGTGAGATCTGTATGGTCGCTGCATCGATCTTTCCTGACCAAATACTGAAGCTACAAAGGATGGAGCCGATGGGATGAGAGGAGCTTGAAAACAGTGGAATATTAAGGGGGATCAATGGGGAGTAGAATGGGGTTGGGTATCGATTGGGTTTGTGCCAAAAGGGGTTAGCCGAATGAGAGTAACAAAGGAATTTCACCACTACAACTCCTCTATTTCTTGTCTGAAACGATGATGAATAGCAAAGAAAGAAAAAGGAAAACCGGGGGTTGCTTGAAGGGCACTTCTTACACACTTGTTGCTTTATCAACCAGTAATGGAACACATGGGTCATCTACCAACAAATGGTTGATAAAGAAAATCAAATGACATTTGAAGGGTATTTGTGTATTTTCCCCTGACACTTAATGGTTGATTAACAACAGGTATTAGATTGTCACATTTCGAAAGTTCGCATACTAGATTGTTGCGTTTTAAAGTTCGGGTACTAAATTGGCACTCAGTCTAAAGTACAAGGTACCTATAGGAAATTTTCCCTTATTTTTATTATAGAATTGGTGCCAATACAAGGAGGGATAAAGTAAGGCACCATAAGAGAAGGTGTTGTAATTTTTAAATTGTGAGATTTTTCCAAAAATTTTGCTATATTATTGTAGGTGAAATTATTTTCCAGAAAACCAGACAAAGAGGTAGAACCATTTTTTCCTCTCCTCTAGGTCATGGTTCATCAATTCAATTGGCCTGGTCGACCCGGCCAATCTGTGGCATTATCATATTATGTCATTGTGCATGTATATATAATTTGTATATATTGTAATATGTATAATTATATAATACATATAACAATATTAATTATATATATACAAAATCTGTAACTACATTTTGCAATAACATATATTTTTTTTCTTCTAATTTTAATCAAGGTTCAAAGATATACACCCTAAAACAGGCTTGGTGGACCTGGTCAAATCGTGGCATTATCATATTCATGGTTTTCAAAACTGGACCGAACCAGACAGTTAGACCAGAAAAATTGAGAATCAGTCAGGTGATCAGTTCCGTAATCCGCTTTACCCCAAAACCGTTGATTTGGTCAGCAAACCGCTGATCTAGGTGGTTAAACTGTTAGAACTGTCCAATAGTTTTGGCCGTTTTTTTTTTTTTTTGCCAGAACAAGCTATCCGTTCAATTCAAACGATCGGACCATTCGGCCCAGGAATCGGACCCCTAACCGATTCATTCTCCCGTTCTATTTTAAAAACCTTGATCATATTATGTCATCATGCATGTATACATAATTATTAATATTGTAATATGTATAATTATATAATATATACATAATAATTGTATACATATATAAAAAATATACTACATTTTGGTACAAGATATTTTCTTTGTTCTAATTTTAATCAAGATTCAAAGTAATGAACCCCGAAACGCCAAAATAGATGTTTTCACGTACTTTGTACCTAATGCTTATCCTTCTTTTTCAGTTTTATTTTAAAAAATAGAGTAGAAGGGTAGGTCTTAGGCCTACCTACCCCCTAAAATGAGTCAAAAGGCCAAACACAATGTATTTGCCTAGGTGACTCACCAATACAATAAGATATGTTTGATATGGGGTATATCCTGTTAAAATTTTAAATCTTGGTTTTAAATTTTTATTCAAAAAAATAAGATTTTAGGCCAAAAAAGGCATTTTTGGAAAAGAAAAGTAGAGGGGGCACCTTAGAACATGTATATCGTGTAAAATTGCCACGCCAACCGAGCAACTAAGTGCAAAGTTATAGCCTTCAGAAATTTGCATACAAAGTCAAATGAAAATGATAAAACATCGATCCATCTTATGAAACTAAGACTAATTCACCAATTTTCTGGTTGAAACTGGAACAATCAAGTGCAAAGTTATAAGCCATTTTTTATCATCTCCGATTTTTTGGTGTGACCAAATGGGTTGGTGGACTGGTTCAATTTTTTTTCGATCCAGCCGAGGGTCCAATCGAGTTCTCTGAACATTGGGTATGGATGATCATTGGCCAAGCCAAGCGACAGTTGGATTTTCATAAAGTTGTAAGAGAATTTTGAGCTGCCCAAGCTTGATAAGATACCACTAGACCCAGTTCAATCCAAGCTAAGCTGGGCATCTAATCCATATAAGTTAAGGGCAAATTTTTTAAAGTACCCCTAAGTTTTAGGAAAGTGACTTATTCACTTCTAATGTTCAAGAATTGTATTAAACTACCACTAAGTTTTTTAGCAATTGACCGTCTTTTCCTAGGAGAGATGGAAAAGACTACTTTACCATCATCTTTCTTTAAATTTTAAAAATGAAACATTTGAATAACAAAAACAGCAACTCCTTGCAAACGGATAAATACCATGTGGAGACGATATTGAAATTTTGAATTTTTTCTTTTCTTTTGCTTATACAGGAAAACTAATGCAATACTCCTTGAGTTTGATATCGGGAAGGTGGAGGCTTAGATGAAACACCGCCATTAATTAAACAATAAAATATGGCCAACCACTACCATTAAATAAAAGTTATTTTGATTAAGCGATTTCGACCATTTGATTTTACACCAATAGCTCCTTATTTGTTCAAACTTATTATTCATCTCCTGTTCCTGAATCTCAGATTATGCCACTACAAAATGCTTCAATAAGCAGTCATCAAGAGCTCGAGATGTTGCCAACACTCCAACTCTCCATGTTCTTACCCACATAACACATTCAATTCTCTTCTACTCATCAAAACAATTTGGTTTATGATCTTCAAATAGAGTTGTAGCTTTTCCTACTTTTGATACCACTGTTCGTAAATCTCCAACATTTGCAACATATAAATGGTTTCCAACAAAAACTGTTGCAGAGATTGTAGAACCATCATCCCTGCAAGTATTGCTTTCAGCTTTTAAGAAGTCCATATCAGTCTATTGATATGTTTAACTTATAGCAAACTTGGTAGAAGTATTGAATTGTGGATGCCTCATTAGATTCTCAAAAAGGTGTTCCTTCAAAAACTCAACAGCCCAAGAACCACCACGACCATCAAATATCCCAAACAGACGTTGTTTTTCCACCAACTTTTGACATTTGAACATCATAGAAGTCCTCCATGCTAGCTCTCTTCCCCCTAAAACTTGAATAGCTACAGCTCAGCTCCTTGTTTGTTTCTTCTTCAATTTTGAGTCCCAATATCAATCCTTCATATGGGTACCACGTCTCAGAAATCCGAATCACTCTTCTAGTAGTTAACACACGTATAACCAAATCTCAACCTTCTCATAAAAAAAATTAAAAAATAACTTAGCTAAGTTATTGTTAATATATATAAGCTCTAATAAAAAAAAGCTAGATATTTATAGGGGTCTGAATCAAATCAGTAAGTGAGAACAGAGATAAAAGGGTAGTTGGATAAGGAGGTTGAGGAGTATAGGTCACAGCTTGGCATTTAAATCTCTGCCATGAATATTTATAGGGGCCTGTCTAATAAGCGTTTTCATCCACCCTATCCGCTCGTTGCTACTGTATGTTTAAGTTTTTACAGAGAATATTGCAGTGAAAATTGAAAGGTTAGCTTTGTTCTGATTAAATTACATCTGCGTTCTTGCTTTTTATATTATGTTCATAATCCCTTACCTTGTAGACACAATTGAATCTACCTTCATAATCCCTTACTTGCAAATACCTCTGAACACGTGAACAAGAGGAAAAATCTTCCACCAAAAAAGATAATATTGGGTTTAAAAAAAAAAAAATCTATACATGTGAAGCTAATATTAGAAGAGGATTTAGTCAATTATCAAAAAACTTAATTTAACCAATAGGGGTAAAATTAATCAATTTCCTAAATTTAGGGTACTTTACCCATAAGTTAATGAAGTTAAACTTGTGTGAGATATAAAGTTAGACTACTAAAATTACATATTTCTATACTTGTTAAAAAATTATATTGCTTATAAAATGAGACTGTATATGATCCGAAAAAAGTATGATGCCTTAAGAACTTTTACCAATCAACATCCTCATGTGAATTTTGATGAATAACAATTGATTCATCATCACTTTTATGATATCAATGTCGGTTGTGGTGATGGGCTTAGGACAGGGTTTTCTAGAGAGCCATGGATTAAAAAAAATGGTAGGAATTGATGTCAAGGAAGATAAAAATTAAAATTGTCAAAGCCTTTGTATGGAAGACTAAGGGGATGTTGGACTCGACTTTTATTTATGAAAACAAAAACAATTATCACATCAGTAAAATTGAAATATTTTCAGTAACATGGCAATTGATTTTGTTTTCAATAAAAAAACCAACCAAATTGTAAAGCCCCCATGGTGTCGTATATTCACTCAAAGATTGGATATCAGAATGGCGAAGGAACTTCTATAGGCTTTTGTTGGGCAATTAAGACAGAAGGTTAAAAAATAGCTTAGTTAGCAGGTTTTACCGTTGTCAGAAAATTAAGCAAATGATCAAGATATCATCTAATGTGCATAGCTTTCATCTCCATTTGTTGTATCGTGACCCAGGAGTTTTGATGATAGACCAGGTCGCACCAATTTGTATATCTAGCCTCTTATAACTGGCAGACTGGGAACAAGTTTTCTGGGATATCTACGACATTTATGGCTGAATTTGCCGAATTGGCATTCATTGTTTTTAGGGACTTGTTTAACTGCAAATAGGAGAAAAGTCCCGACTCAAATAAGAACAACGATGAATCGAGGCATTTGCAGGTTTAAGTGATGCGCCCAATTCACCCTGTTCTCTTCGGTATTTTAGTATTTGAAGGTTTGAGAAGTGTTAAAAAGGGAAGCAATTAAACCTTGATAAGCTCTGAGCGATCTCAAATAGCTGGGTTTTAGTTGAGTAGAGCACTCAAATCCAAGCTCTCTTAGGTGATGTTATTGCTGAATTAACAGATTCGCTTTATGCTTCTTGCTGTTCAATAATCAATACCTCGTTATCTCTTTGATACTATCTTATCTATGTGCAATTCAATTGCGCAGCAATGGTGTTATTTTCCTAAATGTACTTTCGAGGTTAAAACTTGGGTTCTGTATACACAATTAGATGCATTCCTTTTTCAGTGAATTAATCTGTTCCCCAAGCTCTAATTTACACCTTAGAGCTAGGCTTAGGAAAAAAAAAAGGTTAGAGATAGATTAAGAAAGACTTAAAACACAAAAGCCTCGAGACATGCGGAAAAACAAAACCATCTAAAAAACACGACTCAGAAAGGGTGGAAAGAGAGAGAGAGAGAGTCATCAGATAGGAGCGAAAGACTTGCTAATAACATAATCAGGGGTTTATCATCTGAACTATGCACTATCTCATCATCACGCGACTCTCCATTGAAACGAAACAAAAGAAAACGAAAAAAAAAATAAAAGTTATGAAATAATGAGAAGAAAAGAGCCTCAGAAGGAAGGCAGTAGTAGTACTGAGTTTTGTAATCACTAAATAATTTCAGAAATACCACTTCTCATCATCGACTCTTAGAAATAATATCGATTCAATAACAATAAATGAAGAAAACTGAGGCCTCATAGAGAAGATTAGTTGTCAACACCGATTATTTCAGACATATGCTTGTCTTTGATGGATTTTAATCATCGGCCAATTTTAACGAAAACTGTGATAAAAAAAAAACGAATAAGCAAGAAAATAAAAATCAATAACAAAGAAGGAACAAATTTAAAACCTCAAAAGAAATTGAATCTTTTGTCGGGAGGGACTCGGAATATGGGTGGTGATATATCAGGTTGGTCGGCAAGGCGGATCAGCCCTTACGACGAACGAGACCTTTCACTGATAACATCGTCATCGCCCCGTTTCTCCTGTGAAAACCTAAATACAACCTTCAAATCAACAATGCATGACTCAAAAACATAAACTGCATCTAAAGAAAAACCAGATCGGAAGTAGGAAACCAGAATCTCGAAAGAGGCGAGCTGAAACTCTGTATGCAATTTGATCAGAACCTCCGTCAGCTGGTATTTATAAAGGTGCTCTAGGGTTAGGGTTAGGGTTTCATAAATCGGGCATCCACGTTCAGCACGCCCACCCAAATAATACGCGCGGCGCGTACTATTGTGTATGTGTATCCGATTTGGACTCTAGACTAATGACAAATCAACGATTAATAAGTGATGACAATTTCTACCCTATCCGGTTTTAGCCTAAATTCAACTCTTCTCCACTTCATATTATATATTATTGGGAAGCATATAAAATTTATATATTAGGTGTTAAACTTAATAATATTTTAAATTTTATGAGAAAAAAAATTGATAGTTTGTGTTTTTTATATGTAGAATTACAAATTTTGATGTCTATTTGTGTTATTTTACTTATTTATTGTTTATATATGACAAGAATTTTTAGGAAATTAGATGCTATTTTTAATGTCAACTCGCCCCTACCCTTAAATGTGAGGAGGGTAGGGTCGAGAAGGGTTTTACACTTTCATGTGGAAAGAGAGTTTGAATTCTCAAAATGAATAGGGTCTAGAATTTACAAAACCATCATTGTTGCCATCCCTATCATAAGAAAGAGTCACATAAAGGTGATTTTCTACTTTTGACCCATTTATATCATGTTCATAAATGCATTGCATAAAATTGTAGTATAGCCTTAGATAGCCCATCAGGATAAATTATATAAAGTATAAACCATTTGAGAGTTTACACCAAACTTGGCTATTAAGCCCAATAGCCTAAGCCCCAGGCTGAGTTGGAATTCACTTTGGCTGTTTTGAAAAACAGCCTGAGCTGTTTTGGGAGCCTTTGCGCATGATACCTTAGCTAATTCATGTCCTCATTTATCTTTTCAACTAAAAAAATATTGAATTTAAATACATTTTTTGCCCACACTCATTATGAGATATCATCCACATCAGCCTACCAAAACAGCCCAAGCTATTTTTTATGGCCAAAGTTTTTCTGGCCCAATTGTGTTGGGTTAAGTTAAAACTAAAATGAAAATTATTAATTCATGTTTGACCTTGTTTGTACCTTCAGGGTTGATAAATTCATAGAGTGGACATGAGGTTTGTATCTTTAGGGTTGCGGCTAAAGTGACCCTCAATCCAACCCATCCTACTTAAGTTTCAACCCTAGCTAGAGTGGAGGTAGCCCTTCTTGAGTCAAGATTTAACCATACATACCATATGTATATGGATGGAAAAGGTTGATGTGATCTTGGTGTTAAAAAATGAAGCATGGATCTCTTAAAAGCAAAAAAATATGAGAATTCTTGAAGACTCCGTTCGCTTTTCAGTAAGTTACTTACCCGGGTAAATGCAATTATCTGAGTAAGTTTTTTCCGAGAAACACTTACTCGAGTAAGTACATTTACCCATGTTCTTTCATTTCTCGGGTAAATAAGGCAATGACCATTTTAGTCATAAAAATCCATTATTACAAGCGGCATTTTTGCCTCATTCAAGTGTTAACAACTTTTCTCCTAAGTGGGAAAGTTATTTACCCACCTAGGAGATGGGTGGGTTCAGTTAATTGAACCAAACCAAATTGATTGGCTTCAGTTATCGGTTTCCAAAAACCAATACCACTGGTATTTGAAAAATGGCCCACGGTTCGGTTAATTGAACCGTGAGCACCCTAGCTCAAATGGTGCTACACTTATACTTAGGGGTGTAAACAGGTCGAATTTGAATCAGATCAAGCAATATCCAAATTTGAATTGATTAGAAAATTCGATATCCAAATTCGATTTGATATTAGACGAATTTTAAAAATTAATATTCGAATTCAAATCTGATTAAATATTCGAATATTCGATTCAATTCGAATTTGATTCATTAATTATTTTAGGTTATTAATAAATATTTTATTTATAAAAAATATATAAATATATAAATTATTCATATAATTTAATTATTATATATAAATTATTCATATAATTTATTTATTATATATAGATTAACTAAGACATTTAAATATTTTATATATTATATATAAGAATTAAATAATCGATCGAATTCGGATATTTATCGAATCGAATCAGATCATATCCGAATTCGATCGATTAGATATTCGAATTATCTAAATATGATTTGATTATATCGAATCTCAAATTCGAAATCAGATTTTCAAATACTATTGACACCCCTACTTATACTTGAGTTTTGGTAGCATTCAGCACCCCTTACCCAATGAGTTGACATTGGCGCCCCAATGCACATTCTAATAAAAAGGGAGATGAGATATTTCCAATGCACGGTGAGATACACTCGTGGGGCGCAAATATGAACTCTTACCTTATAACACTCATTCTAATGGACACTCATTCTGAGCAATCATCTTAAGGTTTCAAATGGATCCAATTGAATTCGGTTAGGACTTAGGAGTAAGATCCAATCCAATTTGACAAAACCTTAAGGAGATACGAATTTAATATGAACTTTCCAGATGATCTTACAAATTACGATTTGAATTTGATTTCTTCTATCTTAATGGCTGATTTGAAACTTGACAATTTTGATTGGTTTAGGGCGTTAGGCTTAGGCTTATAAGCCAATTTACAATTTTTCGATTTGATTTGTTTGAATCAAGGAGGATAGCCGAATCTGGTTCTTAAATCTTAATGAATCAAATCCAGATTCCAATTAATCAGATCAGATCCAACTTATTCGAAGCCCTATCTCATCTCTTGACTTCAGCCCTGTGGCCAGCTCCAAAGAATTGCTTGAAACTTGAACGGCCAAAGAGACAGATACATCCTCATTCTTCAAGCACCGGATTGCTTTGAGGCTGTTTGGCATCGTTGCCGTTTCCTGGAGCAACGGTGCCACATCAATACCACATTAGAAAAAACAATACTCTAAGAAATGAGTATTTGTTTGAAACCGTTTTTTCATAAAAAATGATACTCCAAGTCATGTCTCGAAAATTGGGAAACCATGGCTTAGAGTAACACTAAATTTGACATTTCCTGGAGCTACAGCTCGTTGCTGCCAATAGGACAGTAATGTGGCATTGGATAATGAGTACCAGTGCTGAAACGTTTCTTAGAACAATGGTACCACAGAGAAAAAGTTGTTGCTCCAAGAAACTTCCTACCTGACAACAACGATTCCAAATAGACGGTGCTCCAAGTCATACATCAGAAAATGGTGCTGCAACTGCAGCATCAATACCAAACATATACTTCATCTAAAGAGGGGTAAATGCTTCAATTCATTGACACCTACGCTCTAATGAAAGAATGTCGTTACGAGGGCCAATAGATAGCATAGCTTGATTATGATGAACTTTCACGAGAGCATGGTTCTGTCTGTACAATCCCTTTGCATTTAGATGTGATGTAAATCAAAATCCGATGTAAAATTTACATCGGTTCGGTTTTGTAGGCATTTAGAAAGAGGATGTAATTATTATCGATGTAAATCTCCACACTCCAGTTCAGTTTCGCTTGTGTTTGGATAGAGTGAAGTTATATCGATTTTATCATGTAAAACTTTACATTCCACCCATCGCTATTTTCAAAAAACAAACGGTCTGCCAAATCCTATTATTGTTATTATTATATTTTGCTTTCTCTGAAAATAATTCAAACAACATAGGAAGAAGAAAATGGTACAACAGGGGAAAGATCATCTAACTACAGAAAACAAGATATCAGATCATCTAACTACAGAAACAGAAAATAAGATATCAAAGAACGAAGAATAAATTACCCTTTTCGGTGTACTGACTATGAGAAGCAAGTACAAAACAAATAAATTATATAGAACGAACCTTTCAATAAGACAATATAGATGAACCTCTCACAACTTCATCACCCCAACCAAAAAACCAAAAAATAATAATCACCACAGACAGCAACCAGGATGCTGCTGATACTTCTCAGAATAGAACTTCTTGCCCCTCGGCTAGCAGGGTGCTGTCACTGCGTAGAATCGGCACGCTAATCTCAAGGCTGAAACATCCGACTATGGCAAGGACTCGATCCTGGAACAGGGTTGAGTTCAATCATATATACATGAACCCTCTTTGAACTTGATAGGTTTGGTGCTACTAGGATCAATGACTACAGGACAAGATATATGCCTTCTGTGTTTCGTCCTCACCAGCTTTCCAACCACATCTCCTCGTGTTCTGATTTCAAAATCCAACGTCAATGGAACTGCACCCTTATTATCAGAGACCGCCAAGCTTGCCCCCGCACCATACAGAGGAACCTTATTTCCTTCCAGGGACACGGCAATAATACGGCGACTTTTTCTGGGCTGATAGTATCTCTTCAACTGCAACCACAATGTGGAGATGCATATTCATACTTAAATTTCAGTACAAATTCTCCTAACCGTGTCTTATGTTGAAAAGAGGCCATTACCTAATGCCATTACCTTTGGCATTTTTTTCGCACAAAGTGGCAGCTCAAAAATAGTCAGACTTGAACCTGAGATTTTACCATTACACCATGTAATAGGCCCTCCTAACAGTAACAGTCTCTAGGTTCAATCAAGGGCTAGTCCATATTTGCACAGTTCTCTAACTCTAGCCTTCTCAATCCATCACCTTTTTCGATTTCCATGTGGGTTCTTAGTTTTCTCCATTAAAACTCTGAAAGAATAACCAAGTGGAATTGGAATTGAATTCCATTCCCACGGCAATCTCACAGATTTGAAATGAACTAACCAGAGGAATATGGATACCCACAAAAACATGCAATCCGTTTTCTTAAAAGGCTACGAAAGAAAATTTGTTGGTTATTTTTCCGGTAGAAAATCTGTTGCCTATTGTTTCTCAAATTATCAAATTCCATGCCACCAACAGTGTAATCTTGAGAATTGCAGAATTGAGGGCGACCAGTTCAATTCAACCTTTGAATTCTATCAATATTGTTACATTATTTCAACACATTTATCAACTACAAACTAAGGTGAATAAATTTCTTACCTGGCCAGTTGCAACTGCAATTTCCGAAAAGATGAGATTGACAGGTGTAGAGCTAACATGAATACCAAACAAGTTGGCTGGGTTGTATACGCTCATCCTCAATGAACAGTTCAGTGTCAGCATCTTGGTTGGGACACCAGTGGAGTCAGATCCCTCGCCAGAATAGAAATTGTTTACTGCCATGCTCTGTGATGTGAGAAGTCTTGTTAATGGAATAAACATAGAAAGATATGCAACTGTAAGAACAGAGCTATCGTATAGAGGAGAACAGAAAGGAAAATAATAGATTAATAGTTAATTTACAGAAACAAATACATCTTCCCAACCCTGTGAGAATCAATGCAGGATTTGAAGACAGGGAGCCATCTTGACAAAAATAAATTTTATGGAACCAGAAATTACTTTTCCCTACATCAATTACAAAGTAAAAGATTTCAAAGCGAATGCTTGGGGGTGCTACAAATCAAGACTATCTCCCTTTATTTAGGGCCCTCTATCCAAGGGGAAGATACTCAATGTTGTCCTCAAAGCTTTAATAAGCAGAATAAAACTGTAGTTAGAGTAATGGAAAAGCCATTTACCATCCCTTACAGGTAAAATCACATCAGAAATCCAACAATACTCGATGGGGGCGTGTCCAATTCCACAAATCACTTTGCAACAATAGATAAGTTGAACTGGGATTTTCACTGGCCCCAAAAAATAGAGCTCAAGGATGTCATATGGTAAAATGCCATCTTTATTGCACTAAAATGTGCAACTGACAATGGATTCCAGAAAATTCATATCCAAAGGCAACAGCAAAGTAGTGATTGAGGCTTTGAAGGGTAACAAACTTCAACAATATCTCATGTCCAGCTTATCCACAATTCCCTTCATTTAGTTACAAGGTCCTGAATGGGCTAAGCCATATTCATGGAGAAGGTAACAAAGCGACTGATCACTTAGGCCACTTCCAATTGGTTTTACCCCCCCCCCCCTCCAAAAAAAACACTACTACTACTTTACAAGGCAAGGCAAAGCTGAAATTCACTGATGCAGGTCCATGTATTTGAACAAAGCTGAGTCAAACTGTTTTAAAATTAATATATATATATAGAGAGAGAGAGAGAGAGAGAGATAAATGATAGGGAAATAGCAAAACCAGTCAGACGAACGTAGATGTGGCATCTAATAACTCCATGGATGAGCATCGTGTCACAATTGCAGATTATAAGAGAAAAAAAAGTACCCAGTTCCCAATTATTCAAAGTAACCCTCGTTTGTTGTTCAAAGGATAAAATGAAGCTAAAAATGGAGAAGCCAATTTACAGAACAAATCCGACTATAAAGCATAATAAAGATGAAAATTTCATATAGGTTTGAAGCAAACGAATATAACAAATAGCCCACCATCACTCCTAGTAAATTCCTTTGTCCGTTTATCTCTAAGAACGAAAGCCAAAGAGTACCTAGAAAAACAAAAGACAAAAGCAAGTCCACCGTCAACGGAACGTTGGGAAGACGCGATTGAAACGAAATTCCGGTTTTCAGCACTATTTTCTCTCTTGGGTTGGTTATCATTTGTTGATTTTCTCAACTTAAGATCACCGATTTAACTCTAATAAACAATCAGGATGTGATATCATTTCACAGACTCAATTTTTTTTTCATAGAGAAGCTAATGCAGAATTGCAGATAATGACAATTTAGCTAGAAAATGCCAATTACTTTCATAATGAAATATTTTTGTCACTACTAAAGTAAACAAACGCAGTCGTAAATCATTAAGGCAAATTTTCATACCTTCACAACTATCTTTGCTCTGTAAGGCCGACTAGCACCCCAGATAATGAGGGAAAAGACGGTGAAGAGCAGAACAAAACCCAAAAGAGCAATCAAGGCCTGGCAACGACGAGAGAGACCCTTTTCACCATCAAGATCATCATAAGACCCCTCTTCCTGAATGACATTACACTCGGGCCATCCCTTATCGTTCCTTTTCCGGTTTGCCTTCCGCCCCGAGGAAGATCTAAATGTTCCCGAGAACCGACTTGAGGAAGAAGCCCTAGAGTGACGCCCAAACGACGGGTGAGAAGGCGACTCCATCGGACTGTTGTAGATGGGGGTCGCTTGCATGGAAGAGGACTTGTCGCCATCATGAGAGTCCCGGGAGGGGCTCTGCACGTAGTAAACAGGCCTTTTCGGAGACCGTGAAGGCGACGAAGGAGCCAAACTCGTAACATCGGAGTCAGACTTTGCGTGCATCATCTTTGAAGATTTATTGTTGAATTCGACAAAAATGACTCAGATTTAATTTCGAATTGTTGAATTGCTCAACTCATCGATGCAAGAATAACTCCTGCAGGTAGCTCCTCTGTTGTCTGCTTCACAATAAAAGGCAAATTGATGATTATTCCACAAATCTAAAAGGAGAAGAAAATCCTCTATGAGAAAGAAAGAATTTCCGTTTGTTGGAGTGTTCAGAAATGATAAAACAGAGGATCGCATAAATCAACCGAAAGTGAGCTTCGACAGATTGAAACCGTGTATGGGAGAAAAGAAACCAACAAGGGAAATAAAAATGAGAATTACTCGACTATTTGTCAAAGCCAAATCCAAGTCGTAGAAAGAGAACTAAAGCGTCCACACTCTGCAAGCTCCCAAGAAATACTCGACTATTTATTTTCAGAGTCCTAACCTAAATCTCATAATTCACAAACAGAAAGCTAAAAAACGAGATTTTTTTTTGGGCTTCAACTCAAGTTTTCTTAATTTCTCACCTGGAAAGAGAAGAGAAGAATGTCTCCACAAGGCTCGGCTCGGCTCGGCACGGCAATTCCGCCAACAAGAAGGCACTCGAAATAAAGTTTCCAGTAGACTTCACTCAAAGCACGGATACGGAGGTACGGCAAACAATTAGAGTGTCTCTGTAAACCACTGAAACCGAGAAAAAAGATAAGCTCGAAATCTCGAATCGGTTCTCGAAACCTTCACCAGAAGTGTTTCAATGAATTCTGCCCCGAGTTGGAATTTCTAGATGTTGTTCAGATCTGAACCACTCTGACTGCTGTCTTGTCTTTCTCTCTCTAGTATGCATGGTGATGGAAACGGAGGGAGTGGGTTTCGTATCTTCAGAACAGAGTAAAGGCAGCTGGACGAAGGTGATATGTATAGAAAGCAACAAGCGTAGGTTCGGTATCAGGCTCGGGCCCGAGCCTGAGACCCAAACTAATCAGTTATTCCGATTTTTCCGAAACAAGTGTCGGCAGCCAATGCTTGCGCGCGTACTCTACTCTACTCTACTTTATGCTTACCTAATCCTCCTAATCAGCCCCTCACAAGAATGCCCCAAACAACGTCCCACACCACATCCCCATCATCTATTGAGAATATCTCCCGATGATAACTAAAAATGATGATATCATCATCGGGAGATGTTCTCAATACACGGTGGGGATGTTGTAGGGGGCAGTCTTGTGGGGGGCTGATTCGGTCTCGAATTCATTAATCATTAACACGTTTTGTTTTCTATTAACTGCCGGTTTGCCCGTTGGATCAAAGCTACAGGCAGCGGTCGTGACAAACAGACACGTGTTCCCCGCCAAAACTATTACCCCACTCTCCAGCACCAGCCGATCTCTCTCAACCGTCGGATCAATCACAGCCATGGTGGTTCTGATCAGAAGGTAAATTTAAAAAAGGGAATAAAAATTGGACCGGCAATAGTAGAATAAAATCGATAAACGGCGGGGCCCATTGAGTATATTGTCTATAATGGGCCAATGAAATACGAGTAATGAATCACTGGCCCATTGATGGTGGTTAGTTGGAGGAGTAGAACGTAAAAACACCTGGGGGTGCAACGTGTAGAGTTGGAGATGCCCACAGTGTCCACGTGGCGACTGAGTAGGGAGCTCAAAATCCAAATGCGGTAATATTTTCTCTCTGTGTGGGCTGGGCCTGGGGGGATAAACAATAGGAATGTAGTGTGTGCAGTAGAGTGTTCAGAAGTTGTTTCTTCTGTTAAAGAAATGGATGGAATGGAAGGCAGATTTGTCGGATTTCTAAAATTTCTGAGCTAACCTAACAAGTAACAACTACGATTGGGGGGCCCTCTTCAAGATTGTTATTTGCAATAATTTGCATTTTTTTTTTTTTGGTAAAAAGTAAGGATCTGCACGTTGAAAATTGAAAGAACGGAATGGACTTATTGTTATTTGCAATGGATGGAATGGACTTACTGTTATTTGCAATAAGTCCATGTAATTATAAATAAAATTAAAAAAACAAAAGAAAGAAAGAATGGAGAAGTACGGATACACAGGAGGAAAAGGAAAGGAAGAATTTTTAACTTTTAAGAATTAAGTCACAATACACAAGACGAGAGACGAGAGTGACGGAGAGAGAGAGAAGATAGGAGAATCGAGAGGGCTAGGGATTATGTTTAGTGCTGCCAATCACGATATGGCACGTCAGCAACATAAGTGTGGGTTCCACACGCCAGCTGAGAGAGTCTAAATTTCAAATTTCAACCGTTTGGTTGGCTGGAATCAAAATCCCAATCCCAGGAATTCCTCCCTGTCCGCCTTAGAATGAGAATTGAGTCTAAGTTTCTAGCTGATTTCGATTCCGATTCCCAGTCTGAACCAAACATGTTGGGAGGAATAGACTATTCGTGATTGGATTTTGATTTTGACGTCAATACCAATTGTGAACCAAACGGACTCTAAAATTATTGAATAAAGGATTGGTTAATACAAAACAAAAATAAATGGGTCCCGCCTAATGCCGAGAAAGAAAGAGATTCTTTTCTGGCTCAAAACGTCAAATCGACCGACACCGACTGATACTTGGTCCCATCATCTCCTGCCATGCCTCGCCCCTATAACATATTGCCTCTTCATATTTAATTATAATAATAATGCTGCTGACAAAAAGAATCGCAACACATGGAACATTGTGAAAGTAGCAGGAGATACAAAGATGAAGGTCGTGTGCAGTGCTACTGCTGCGTGGATTTGTGTTTCAGTAATACAAGTGCCGATGCATGAATGAATGCGTAACAAGAACGAACAAATAGTGACAAAACAATCCAAATGATACAGAAAATCAAAGATGGAAGAAGAAGGAGATGTGAGACTGATGAGGAGCATACACCACCAATGATAAATAAATACAAAAAAGTGTCCAAAAGCCTAATTATCCACAGCAACAACATGTATTTTATCAATCAAACTTCATCTACAATGTACATGGGATTCATCGCCAACTCCCCCGTAAAAGAAATGTTACACATATGTTATCAGAATTCAATTCCGACCAGGCCAAACAAACAACCCATCCATCATCCAAATTCCCTCCTCACCCTCCAGTCTAACACATGTAGATGACGTGGTCGGTCGTGTTCTCAACTTCTGATAGCACACCTCAAACTGGAATCTTCAAAAATCTGTCAACTCTTTCCTATCACTTCTTTTGTTGTTTTGTTCTCAGCTGCGCACTGATCTACTTCTGTCCACCTGGATTATCCGTGAATCCACGGTTGACAGGATCTGAGGCATTGACATGCCTCCAGAAACAACGATCTCTGCATTCATATCACATTTGGAATACATCAAGTTCTGATACAAACCCCATTTTATAACTTATAACACAAACTAAACTTAAATAATTCATAGTGTAAACAAAAGCAACAAAATCTAGATGGGTATGAAGATTATAAACAAGGAGCAATCCTTCTGGGTCTAGATATATACGGATGGACACAGAGGGTGCAAATCATCACATCAAAGATTAATTCTGATCTGAGTACATCTTTTATACCCTCCCCTCTGATCAAAATATATAAATAGGCCATTACCCAATGTTGGTCCCAGCTATCTGGGGTCTTGGGGAGTGGTGGACTGGATTGTTCCCAGACTCAACCTGAGTTCTCACACTTGTCAGCCCAATATTTCACCATTACACCAAGCAATTGTCCCATGATTTTACCATCATATACCAACTTATTCCAAAAAGACTCTAAAATCAAATGGTTATCACAAGATTGACGGTTCAACTGTTTCCCAGGTGAACCATGTGAATGACAAAGACAAGTTGGGAACTTCTTCACATCCTCCAGTCCTGATGCATGTACACTGAAACAAGCAAGAAAACATGTGATACTTACCAATTCCTTCACGCACGGACAGGTTTGGCCTAATGACATCTTTGGAGTTGATGAGGAATATATCACCGATATAAAGATGATTTGTAGGGACATACACACAGCACAGCTCCTCTTCTCCCGAATAATGCTGGATATATACATCATCAAAATTTTGGCATTTAACAATACTCAAGTCAACTTTAACCCCAACTATTCGCAGCCAGTCATTTACCATTTAATGATGGTAGTCCAAAAAGAAATCATGGATTATTATTCATATTGAATAGATTCACAGGGGCAAATATTGCACATTCCAAGATTAGTGTCTAAAAGACCATGTATACAAATGCAAATCAATAAGCTGCAATCATAATTAACTACATGCACAGGATAAGAGAGGGAGGATGTAGAACTTCAGGTTCTATAATAATCTACTACTACGCAGGAAAACTAATAACACCCAATCTGGGATCATTTCTAGTCAGTAGAAAATGACTTGCTCCGTCCTTAATATGACCAAAAAATAAAAAGGTATGATTTAGAACTTGAAAAAGCAGATACTCAAAACAAATGAAAAAGAAATAAGTTCATACTTGAAGAACGACAGCAGATGTGATAAACCCAAATGCATATTCTCCAACACGTGGATGTCTAATGATGGCTACTTCCTTAAAGGCCTGTGAGTTCTGATCTGTATCAATAAATAAAAGCACCTTAGTAATGCCTGCCTGAAGTAATTTAAGTGGACAGGAAAAAGAATTAAAATGATTACCAGGTGATATGGCAGCACTGATTTGCTTGGATGCATTGTAGATATGTCGAACAAAAGGCATCCGTTTGATAAACCACTCTCCAAGGCTTAGAACAGATGCTCCCAACCAAGATGACATGAAAACCCCAACCAAGAATATGAAAGTTATAGAAGTTACAAACCCAAGACCTAATTGCATTAAACAAGTCAATTCAACAATCAAAGAAAAGAATAACAACAAAATTGTTTACTAGGAGAGGTTGGGGAACAATCAACAAAATCTCAAGAAAAACTCAACACTGTATAGTGCAGTCAACAGTTTTATAACATTATTGTTAACTTTCATATTATAATATTAAGGTTCTAACTCTAAGTATTGTAGTACAGATGACCTTTAGCTAGATATCTCCACCTGTTCTAAATTATCAAAATGATGCAACTCAAATGTAAACCTATCAACCTAGGAAAAGGGAACTTTGGATATTCTTAATTCCCAGCCTACACCACAAAAAAAATAAAAAAAAAAATAAAAAAATAAAAAAAACACAATACATAGGTAATATTGGAAAGCATATGCATACCGAATATGTTGATTCCAAGTTGAGCGTATATTGGAGAGAAAAAGCCATCCACAAAATGTATAAACCACCACGTGATATAGAATGTGATTGCTATAGGAAATAGAATAACACTGCATATCAAAAACCAACATTAATGGGAACCGTTGAATAAAATCAATAAATTGTGATTTTTTTTGTTGGATCTTCTCAGGCAACCACATTATTTAGTGAAATAAGGGCCATACAAATTTCGAAAACATCACAAAGTACACTCGTATATACTTCACAGTTCACATTAACAACCACAACAAAAGGTTTATATTTTGTTCCTCAATTAGATTTTTACATGAATCTCAGCAATTTTACCATGCACATTTATGGAGGAAGTCCCAGGAATCAACAGAGTCCAAACGATAAATAAATTACTAACTTCCTAAAATATGTTGAAAGTTCTCTACTTGCATCATTAACAACCTTTTTTATCAGTGACAATAATTACAAGAACTAACTTTTTTTTAAAAAGGTAAAGTATTATATTTATAAGGAAACAAACATAACTCTCCCAACAACAGTGACAAGAATAAACTTTGTTAATCAGAAACCAGAAATAAAATTCTACTCTCCATAAGACTTCAGACAGATAGAGACATTAAGTATGGAATTAGCCAACGGTTGACATGACTGGTAGCAGAACTAAAAATACTAAAATGTTAGACTTATCCCTGGGCCTGGCATTCCACATTCTAAGGCATTTTTTGCTCACACCTATTCCTGATAAACTTCTGGCCAAATAGTTTGTTGGCCTTAGAATCCACCAGAGCGAGAAATTCAGATTGGACACCAAACCACCAACTTCCTAATCATGAATCTTGATGACCAAGGGTCATCCACCCTTGAAAGGAACCTACTGCCACTTGGCATTCCCCATCCTACAATGATCCTGTTGTGGCAGAATTAACAACTTAGTCAACGTCATATCAATCCAGAGGAAACATCTAGAAGCATGTTGAAGGTAGCAATCAATGTTTAAAAATGTTGGACATGGAACGAAGAAACAAGACCTTTAGATGCATAATGTGTAGAAACATGCTTAAGGAGCATATTTTTATATAGGAAAAGTATATACATGAATAGATCACATGAACTAGAATCATAAGAATACGAGGAGTTCGAAAAGAATCTAACTGTTATACTTGCAGGCATGTGCCTCAAGGTACAAACCTTGTACATTTTTAAAACACAGAGCAATGCCTCTCTCAGGCTCTCAGCCAAAAGCCTCTACAACACTCAATTTTGACAAGAAGAACAAGGAATCAGAAATTACCAACATATATTTCCAAAGAAAGGACATCTACTGACTACGGACTACCCATGTTCATTTCTTGAACCTAGAACTTAAAACTATTTATAGCTCATAAAGAAATACCTAGAACCATATAAACTTACAGGCCCCGCTCAACCTTCCCAAAAAGGGATGATAGGCAAAAGGAATGCCATCTTCTAAAAAAAGAAGAGAGGTTCCCCATCAGTTAATCCCATCAATCATCTAAGACTTTTCCCAACTAGGGTAGTTCCATCAACACTCTACAGTTTCAGTTAATGGATTCACATAAATGGATCTGAGACAAGGTTCAAAGAATTGATACACCTCTGTGTATCAGCAGAGGTGTATTGGTACTAAAAAACCTTGCGCATTTTTTTTTAGTTTTTTTTTCAAAAATTGATTTTTATATAGTTTTTTATATATTTTTTATTAAAAAAGAGGGGTTGAAACCCAAAAGATACAATACAATACGCCCGATACAGGGTGTATCATATCGAAATTTCGATCCTTGATCTGAGAAAAGGTGGGCATAAGAAAAGTAAATGAACCAATCTAGGAAAAAGCACAACCAACAATTAAAGCAACAATGCATGCCAATATGAACACAAGGCAACAACTGGGAAAAAGGAACACATGCACAAGCATCCAAAGATAAGTATGTATATTCTCACCATCCAGTCATGAACTTTTTTGAAGCCCAACTTCGAATGACTTTGTAGAAAGCCTGCAAATTGACAGTCACATGTGGTTTAATTTATTAAACTAGGTCTGAGAAACAATACGCGAATAAGTTTATATAACGACAAACATAAATCATTCAACTAAGTAGAAGCAGGAAAAAAAAAAAAAGTAGCATGTAAAGGTGAATATTACAGTGCCTGAAATTCCACCGATGTGCAGAAGAGGATCAATCATTAGAACTTTAGAATTAGCATATTACATTCTAGCATAAGAGCTTCTTAAGTAAGGACTAATATAAACCAAAAAACCCATTTATTTCAACTTAAAATAGGTGATTTTTTTTCAGAGTGTAATACCTCAGTTATATTTTTTGCCTCTTTAAAAGTGTAAACTTTGTTTTCTGTGCCTCCAACTGGAACAAAGTTACAAAACAGTGATAATTTAAAAGAACTAGAAAGTATTGACTTTTTTTGTTTTGTTTTTTTTTTTTTTTTGGCAGTAAGCCATGCCACTAAGAAAAGCAAAAAGAACAAACTGTCATCCCTATGAAATGGTTCACCACCATATGGAAATGTTTTCCCATTCAAGAATGCCTTAAGGTATTTAGACAGAGAAGCAAGTTATGAATTTATGATCAAGAAGTAGGCAGAGAATGGTTAAACAAGAGCAACCAAAAAAAACAGAGGTAATTGTCTGCAGAAGTTGTTTCTTCATTTTTTGTTTTTATATTCTAAAAAATGTATGTATTCTATATGAAGAATGTAATTATTCATTTTTGGAGCCACCTTATGGACTCTCTGGAAGGAAAGGAATGCAAGAGTCTTCTTAGAGAAGGAAAGAAGCTTAGATGAAGTGAAGGACTGTATCCTAACAAAAGCAATACATTGGCTGAAAACCTTGGATATATTTGCTGATTTCTCTTTCGATGACTTGTTGAGGAATTGGTTAGTAATAGCTAATACTTCTACAAAGAATAATAGAAGTTTGTTAGAATGGGATCCGAGTCCAAAAGGTGTCATCAATTTAAATTTTGATGGAAGCAGCCAAGGTAACCTTGGGCCTTCAGGTATAGGGGGTGTCCTGAGGAATAAGGACAGCAACATCATCTCCTTATTCTCAGGACCGGTGGGAGTGGGGCACTCTACAAGGGCAGAAATACTAGCTGCAGTACACGGAATTCAGATCGCTAACCAACTTGGGGTGGAGCATCTCCTAGTTGAAGGGGACTCTCAGGTGGTAACAAGGTGGCTTCTAAACCCGGATGCTACCATTTGGGGCTACAAAGACCTCATCAAAAAAGTAAAGTGGTTAACTAGTAATATGGGAGTTGAGGTAAAATGGGTAAGCAGGTCAGCTAATACTATGGCTGATTCTTTGGCCAAACAGGGGGTTTCCAGGGAGGATCTTTTTTGTGCTACATTGTAACTTGTTATAGTATATTGGAAAGCTGTACTTAACTAGCTTGGAGAGGTTGCATCTCATGCCTCTCCTTGGAGACATTGTACTATTTATCATTGCTAATTAATAAAGTTCTTTCAATTATAAAAAAATGTAATTATTGGTAGAAAATATGAAAATTAAATGTAGAAGTAGAGGTGTCAATTGAACTGGATTTGGTCCAACCCAATCCAGTCCAATGTGAGTCCACTTACAAATGGACTGGACCCAATCCAGTCCAAATCCAATCCAGTCCAAATCCAATACAAACCAAATCCAATCCAATCCATTAAAATGTAAATGGACTGGATTGGATCCAATCCAAACTGAATGAAATATCAAAAATTATATAAAAATTACAAAAATATATTAAAATGAAGAAAATCTGAAAAATACAAAAAAGCAATTTTGTAGAAGTGCTTTTATAAAAGTACTTCCATATAAGTGCTTTTATAAAAGTACTTTCGTATACATGTTTTTGTAAAAGTACTTTCTTAGAAGTGCTTTTATAAAAGTGATTTCATAAAAATGCTTTTGTAAAAATGTTTTTGTAAAAGTACTTTCATAAAAGTGCTTTTATAAAAGTGCTTTCATAAAAATACTTCCATAAAAGTGCTTTTATAAAAGTACTTCCATAAAAGTACTTTTGTAAGTGATTTCATAAAAGTGTTCATGTAAAAGTACTTTTATAAAAGTGCTTTCATGTAAAAGTACTTTTATAAAAGTGCTTTCATAAAAGTACTTTTACAAAACTATTTCTGTAAAAGTGCTTTCATAAAAATACTTTCGTAAAAGTTCTGTCGTAAAAGTATTTTTGTGAAAGCGCTTTCATAAAAGTACTTTTCATAAAATTACTTTTATAAAAGTGCTTTTGTAAAAGCGTTTTCGTAAAAGTGCTTCCGTAAAAATGATTTTATGCCGACTTCAGTTTTGATAGGTTTCAAATTGGACAAGGATTTGGTTTCATGATCGGATTATTGGATATTTGGTTTAGGTCCAATTCAGACCAATAAGAATATGGACCAATTTATTTTGAATTGGCCCAATCCAATAATTATAATGGATCATCCAAATCCGACTTGATAAGGTTTGGATCAGATTGGATCCAATCCAAAACCAGTCGATTGACACCCCTATGTAGAAGCTATCCCAGTGCAACAACAGTAAGAGGGAAATATTAACAAGGAGAAACCATTTGATTTAATATGTGCTCTACAAGATGTATCCTATTTGAGAAACGAGAACCATATTGAAGGATTATGCATAAAAAATGTGAGGATATAAGAGGATGTGTACAGATACACAGAAATATGGGCACTGGGCAGCAGACAGTAAGTTAAAAAATCAAATAAATAAATGTGGGTAAAAAGTTTGTTCCATTACAAAGAACAACGTAAAGGTAACGTTGGGTTCCCAACTGGATCCTTCCAACCACATATATAATCATAAAATTTTACTTTCTTGAAGAATTTCAAAACAGATGGCAATGTTAACAGGGCACCTACCCCTTTTCTATTGCCTACTTCTTACTTGGTATGTTTTTTGATGGATCCTATCACTTGGTATGTTTTTAAAGATACAGGACTTCCTTGGTCCAGCATATGGTTAAAGAAAAGAATCTTCACTGGATCCTGTCACTAGGCCCCAGCTTCAAAAGATGCCATTGACATACCATCTCATTTAGCCTCCTAAGGATCCAAAAAGACAACAGCTCCAAATTCTTGAGTGAAAGAACATAGGTATAAGAACAGACCCTAATGTAGCTCCTTAATTGTCATAACCCTTACCTACATGCCTCGAGTATTTACGACCATAGCTCTGTGACTAAGTAAGAACATCTATCACTCAGTTTTACACTTTTTTGCGTGCAGGACACTAATTTGATAAGATACACATTTATGCTACTCCAACAAGTACATCATAAGCAACCCATAAATCAAAACCTGAATAACATTGTCCAACAAGTACAACATAAGCGATCCTGTCACCTCCTTGCCCCTAAAAGGATGTGTTTGACTCAAAATACCATTTGGCCCATCTTTGTTGCTGATTAAAGCATTGGATCACAGAGCGTTCTTAGGCATTTGGCTTTTTATTTATAGGGTTGTTTGCATGTACATTAATAAGTCAATAGTTATTCATGTTAAATCTAGATTTACTCTTTTTTCTTTTTTTACTTGTCTTGATAGTAAGGGGAGCACTTGATCATGAACCAAAAGAGGTGAAGTTGTCACCTCTGAGGTGACAAGGAGGTGACAGGAATGACTTTTTCATCTCCATGGAGGTATGACACTATGACAAGGAGATGGATAAAAGGCAAAGAAAACAAATTTCTCCAGGTTCCTCTCCACCAATGGAAATTTTGTAAATTCTGGATTCCTATTTTTGGTCAATTTGAGTTTTGAGAAACATCTCTAGTTTTCTGGTGTTCAGGAATAGGTTTAATAGTGAATAAAAGGTCAATATAGTTTAATAGTCTTATTAGAATGTTTAGAATTAAAAAAAGTTGAAGCTATAGGTTAATCATTTCTAAATGCTTTTTGTTCAGCTATCCATCCATGGGGAGCAAGATATTGGAAATCCAATATGTTTTATGTTTTTGGACTATTATGGCTATTTTATTGGTAGGACATCTACAAGTGACGTTGGTGTATTAAGTACCAAGCAATTAGATTTTTTAGGAATAAGTTGTAGGACTTGGCCCAACCATGGTTGTATATCTATCAATAGACTCTCCTATTGTGATTGAATGGAGATAAGGATGAAACTGAATATTGTGTTTGAACATATAAAGCAGGTTAAGTTTCCCCTCCTATTTTCTTTGTCGATCCTGTTACAACAGCATATTTCTGAGACTCCTCGCTAACTTCTTTCTATGTTCTTCGACCTGCTGGAATCAAATATCTGCATATACAGCACAATCCAGCCCTACTTCTTGCTGTTTTAGTTACTGATGAGGGCAGATTTGGCCCTCTAGTGACAGCGCACCATCTGGTGATCCCAGAATCGTCGCATAACACCCCGGCACCACGTAGGCGATGACTTGCCTTAGCCAAAATGACGAAGACCTACCTAGAACCACGTCGGATGCGCCTCGCACGCCCTGAGGGCGCTTCGTCACCACCTCGCCATGGACGACCTGTAAGCACCTCGCCAAGATCGGGACGGCCACCTTAGAACCGAGCTTGAGACCTCGACACGAAGGGAGACCTCCCACCGAGGTCTCACCGACCAAACTGAGGTCCAAGTAGCAACCTGCATGGCATGGTGGTCAACCTACCTACACCTCCGCCAACTTGATAGAGACCCAGTTGGCGACCTACCTCCGCCGACCTGACAAAGATCTAGCTGGAGACCTACCTCCGCCAACCTGACAGAGACCCAGCTAGTGACCTATCTTCGCCAACCTAACGGTGTAAGATCTCGATACGACTAGGTCGACGGAAGAGGCAACCTACCTCCGCCAACCTGACGAAGACTCAAGTAGCGACCTGCCTTTGCTGACGTAACGGAGACTCAACTAGCAACCTACCTCTGCCGACCTGACGGAGACTCAACTGACAACCTACCTCCGCCGACCTGACGGCGTAAGATCTCGACAAGACTAGGTGAGCAAAAGAGGCGACCTACCTCCACCAACCTAACAAAGACTCAGGTGGCGACCTCATCACAACTAAGCTAGGGACCTCGACATTAGGGACGACCTCCCCTAAGACCATGCTGACCTGATTGGGACCCAGTTGGCGACCTGCCTGACGTGGCAACCAGTCACTTCAAAGTGAAACACCATGCCCGACTCCTACGGGATCACATTGTTCGACTGTTAGACCCATCTCCCCACGCCGCCTGCTTTGGAGTTAATCTACGCGGATTCCATTTCCAACTAAGAAACTGCTATGGCCATGTCCTCCCGGAGATCTCAGACGCATTACGGTCACAACTACCTGCGCCTATAAAGGCATCTCCTTCAATCAGAAGAGGTATTTAGCTCTCTAGTTCTCTCGCTTTTTAGCTCTCTCAAAACTCTTCGTTGACTTAAGGATCGGAGTGCTCACCCCAGGTAAAGCAACCCGGACACTCTGATCTCTTTCTTTGCAGATCAGCTAGGCGACCTACTCAGTTCAGCGTCCAAGCTATCTACCAGAAGGGAGCGTTAGATCATGCATCATCAGTTACCAACACACCACATGTCTGATTTCAGTAAACCTTATACCACTGTTACATCAAGGTCACTTGCTCAGATACCTCTCAATGACTCAATCACAAATTTAATGTATTAAAATTTTTCATATACTTCAAATGCTTTCTCTCTTACAAATGATTCCTGCAAACCCAATTTGAATCCTGCCTTTCCTTTCTTTTGCTATATCTGGCATCTAGAACTTTATTGAGAAATTCTGCAGAACCTCTGCCTTCCCCAACCCCTAAATACAGTAAACTCCACCTCCCTAAAGGGTCCTATGTTACATCATTTTTATCAGAGCCAAGGTCTAGCACCACGTGTAGTTGCATCAGAAAGACCATAGGGAGATCCAGAAAAGCCAGTGAAATATATTGTTACCTTTGATTGCTGAAAACTAGATCAATACATCATTAAACTAATTTGGTGTTGAAGATTAATATGCCTTCTCATGTATCTAAATTTGGGTGCATGGTTCAAGATAACGATACATCAAGATTGATTGTTCTGCAGGAAATCCCAAAGGTTTGGTCTTGAAGAAAGAACAGTTAGTGCGAAAGAGCTTTTCAATCTTTCATTGATTAGATATTGATTCAGTATGATGAAAAAGCTATTTCAAAGCTAAAATAAATCATCAAGGAACCCTTAAACAAATCGTGGAGATAACGAGGAAAATCGATTTGGGGGTCAACATAAATAAGGTATCAACGGAACTCTGGAACCAAACAGAGGTTTCTACGAAAACCCAATCGAAAAATAAGACGCGTCTCATTACAAGGAGCAAAAACCTAAAAAAAAAGGCAAATGTGTTTCTAACAACAAACCGAATCAAGTAATAAGGTCCCAAAAAGAACAAATCAAACTAAAGGGGAAGAACCTAGCATGAGTCAGTGAGTCACCACCAAATCAGCAAGACAAATCCAGTAACAGAAGGAATTGCTAGGAAGAGAGAGAAACAGCTGACCTCTCTACCGGAATGATGAGACGATGCAGCAGATGACGAAGAAGGTTTGGAAGAGGCGTCATCGTCAACAGCATCGGCGACTGGTATGAGAAGCTCTCGATCTCTACTCGCCATTGCAATAGATAATTTATCATCGCCCATCACCAGCAAACAACTCCGAACGGCTCCTCTGGGGAAATCCAGAGAAACTTGGCTCGCTGCTTTTTCTCCCTTTCTTTCCTCTCGTATTTTATACGATTTTTACAGAAAGAAAACAGGAATACGTATACAGAGTTGAGTTAAGATTGCTTATTTTAATCTTAAAGACTGGTCATAGACTAAAATAAAAACTGAAAGGCAATCTGTCTTGTCTTCTACGGTTCTACCGCTTCAAAACGGATTTTTCAAAGGACAAAGCCCAAAGGTGGCCTGCGGCCTTCCAAGCGCCACAGCCCTTTGGCCGCTGGCTCAATACTCGTCATTGATCCAGTGGCCCACCTGAACATATCAAAGCAAAAAAAGGAAAAAGAAGAAGAAGAAAAGACTGAGAGTCAAAGGCATCCACAGACTCGAACCTTCCTATCAATTCCAGATAGCTGGCTTAATTGGAAATAACTGACAGGGGAGAGGGACTAAACACTCGAGTCTCAAGAGTACAACTCTGCTGCTTGGGTTGGGGTGGGCCGGTTGGGTGGATTAGGCCTCATCTTTCATGAGTTGACATAATAAATATGGGTTGGATTGTGCATCATCTTTCATGAATTGGTTGAATTGCTTACCTTTATGCAAGGCGAGAATGATTTCCATCATTGGGTAAGTATTAAAAATATGTGGGTTTGAGTATTTGGATATAAATCTAATTATAATAAAATTTAAGAAAATTTTCTTGAAGTACCCTTATGGTCTATTTGGTTTGTGCGACTGGGATGGGAAAATAAGAATATTCTTCAAAGATTTCTATTTTCCCACGTTTGTTTTGGGCGAAATAATGAGATGTGATGAGAACTGTATTCTCAATTTTTGGGACGTGGGGTCTTACCAAATAAATGTGACCCCATTGAGAAAGGAAACAACCGAGAAACTTTTATCGAAGGAGGCAAGTTGAGCGTCGTCTTCTACTCAGCTGTTGTCCAAGCATATACTCACTGGCGCCATTTTCGGCAACCTTTCTCGAAGGTAAGCTCATATTTGGGTTCCTCTCATGATTTTTGTTCGTTTCTGTACCATTTTTACCTATTTTTATTGAATGAGCTCCCCACGAAATTTTCCCAATGCCTAGAGCCATCTGTGGTCATATAGATCCAAAAAAACATATGATCTACCATTGAAGGCGTTTATTTTAACGCCGAAGCTCCAGATCTAGCTTCCGGTATTTGCCTTTTTCTAGAACTGGTGTTTTTTCTATATCTGCTATGTGTTATATATTTATTTCAAACTTGTCATTAGATTTGATGGTGTTGGTCTCAAATACATTTGTTTATGTTAAATTTCTTGTGTTGTAGATTTGTTTTAGGTCTATTATAGATTTATTTATTTTTTTCAGTTCTAGGCTTCTAGTGTTTTATTATCTCAATAATACTTGATCTCATATCTGTTTTTTTTTTCCTTTCATTTTTTGTTGTGTTTCAGGTCATCTCAGGCAACCCACCCAAGGGATTTTCAAGCTTAGGTACTACATCACAATCAACCCACGCAAGGGGTTTTCATTTTTTATAGTGGAATAGTATATGTTGATTTGAGAAAGTGTGAATATAATTTATATAATAGTAATATGTCGCAATTGTTGATATTTCAATTTGATATTTAAGTTCCATTAATTATTCATGTAGGTACCATGTTATTTGTGCTTTCTAATTGGGTTAAGCCCACTACAATAATCCAAATTTATTAAAAGTCTAATTTGATTTTTATACTAAAATAATTTGATTTAATTTGAGATTTTCTCAAATCATAAGTTACTTATTTGATATGAGATATTCTCCAAACCGAACCAAACTGGAAGTGGATAAATTCACAATCCCATCGACCAAGAATTCGATGTTCCTTTTTCATATATGTGGGGATTAGGGAAAGGTTATTACTTACACCCATCTCCCAGGTGGGTAAATAACTTTCCTACCTAGGGGATAGTTGCCAATATTTTTTTATGACTAAAATGGCCATTGAGTTATTTACCTAAGAAATATTTACTTGGATAAGTGCATTTACCCAAGGTTTTAAAAGGCTAAAGGCGGAGGTGAGGCGTAAACCTCAAGGTGTTTTAAGGTGTCAGCCTTGAGCAAAAAAAGAAAATGATATGATCCATAAACAATAAAGACGTGAAAACATAAAATTAGGATCTTATATGGATTGGCTTGTATGATATATTGGACATGAATTCATGGTTCAAAGTATCCATACACCCCAATATGCTGAAAGGGATGTATTGAGTATCGACACTTTGAACCATGTATGCCTTTTTTTCAATTATTTTTTAGTTTTACAATTATATTACGTAATTATTAAAAAGAGTTTTTTAAAATGCCGTAAAAAGGGGTATTGGTACCCCAAAGAAACATTACAATTTGGATTAGAATTTTACCAAGGTAGTTTTTTTTCATATTGTTTTTCCTAAAAGAAAAAAACCATAGAAATCAAACTTTTTAATTTAGGGATATGAACCAACATTGTTTTAAGAAGAAGGCATTCCTATTTCCTTTTTTGCAATAGTATACATTAGCAAAGAGTGTCCATCTATATGATGCATGTGCTTTAGAAGAAATAAATTATCAAGTATGATAAAAATGGGTAAGTGGGTAAGAATGAAGCATGAACAATAAAATAAGTTATTACCTTACACATTTTATATGCAAGTTTCTTTTTATTTATATGTTTATTTATTTGCTCATTACACCAATATATACAAAATAAGGCTTTTTTTTATCTTAAATTTATGTTCCCCTATGTAAACATTCATGCTCCACATTAATATGATGATTAGTTGAGGCCTAAGCCTTGGACATTTTGAGGCCAAAGGCCCAAAGGTGTAAGCCTCAAACAACTCAAGGCCTAATTGCTGATGGGGTCTGACATTGAGGCCATACCTCTTTTCCCAACCTTTTAAAACAATGCATTTACCCAAATAAATAACTTACCACAAAAAGCAAATGGAACCTATATAAATGAAAATGCCCATCAAAGAGCATTTAAAAACATACAATTAGACTTATCTAGAAAATAACACATCTATACTAACTTACCTGGATAATATTTTACAAGTGAGTTACCAGAAAATGAAACGAGCTAGCTGGTCATCAACTAATCATAAAGTCAGATCTGAATCATTCGATACTCTGCCTCTAGTCTATACAAGTTGTACCACACAAAACTGCTATTTGTTGATTTTGTTTCCTAATCTTATCTAATATATATATAAGTAAGAAAATTTTCTTTATATTAATTACTTGAATTTTAGATATAACATAGTTAAGATAGAAATTGGAAATTAACAAAAGTAACAATTTGATTAAAAATAAACATAAATGTATGTAGTAAATGTGCATGCACATTCCACATGGAAAATTTAAATTACATTAACAATTATTATTATTATTATTATTATTATTATTATTATTATTATTATTATTATTATTATTATTATTATTATTATATTTTGTATTCCATTTCTGTTATAAATAAAAATATTTTTTACTTTAACAATTATTTTTATTTAATATGATGAATATATAACATTATAAATGTTCCCAAATGTTTTCAACAAAATTATATACTTTTTCATTTTTTTATGTTCTATCTTTTTTTAAATATTTATTATTCAATTATGACATCATGAGTTTCTTTGAAAAGTTGGATCATTGACCCACCATCTAGATAAGAAAATAGCTTTGTTTTTCGGATCAGTTTTAAATTATATAGTTCATCTATATTTTATAAATATTTTTTACTTATTACACCTAATTTTTGTTTGACAATATATATATATATATATATTCTTTTGATTATTTATATTTTTTAAGATTTATTGTTTAACTATCATATCATCGATTAATCCATTTGACCCAAACTACTAACCCACCACCCAAAAAGTAAAATAGTTTGATTTCTAGGTTGACATTAAATTTTGTATTACATTTCCATATTGACAAAATTATTTCTTATGTATAATTCTTATTCTTGTTCAATATAGTGAATTTATAATATTAGAGATGTACCTAATATTTTATTTTTTTATAAATATATAACATTAGATATGTTCCCAAATTTTCTCTTTTTTTTTAAATTTTTGTGATTATTTGTATTTTTTATTTTAAAAAATGTATTATTTGACTATGGAATCATTTAATTTCTAAGTTGATTTTAAATTTGGTATTCCATTTTGATCATTAATAAAACTACTTCTTATATTTCATACTTATTTTTGTTTAGTATAACGAATATACAATATTAGAGACATGCCCAATTCTTTTTTATTTTTTTATATTATATATTCTAAATTTTTATTATTTAATTATGGTATTATTTATTAACCTTTTTTACCCTAAATGGTTTAATTGCTTTCCCACCACAAGGAGGGAAGAAAATGGTATTGTTTTCAAATTATTTTTTGAAATATTTTGTATACTATTAAAATTAATGTTGTAGATTTAATTAGTAGAATTTAATGATGAGAAAAAAATATATCTTAAATATAGGATTTAATGAAATTGAATAGGAAAATGGTTTTATTTAAATTTTACATTATATTTCCATAAATAATAAAAACATTTCTTATTTATCATACTTATTATTGTTTAATATGTCAAATATATGATGTTAAAAATATTCCCAATTTTTTATATTTTTTTCATTTTATCTAATTTTGAATTTTATGATTTAATTGTAGCAACATGGATTGGCCCATTTGACCCAAAATGGTTTAATTTCTTACCACTTCCTAGATGAAAACACTATTTTTTTTTTCAAGTAGATTTTAAAAGTATAAGTTTTTATGTTATTAGAATTATTAATTTATTATATATGGATTTAATTAATAGAATTTAATGATGAGAAGAAGCAAAAATGCCTTAAATATGTGATTAAATGAAGGTAAATGCAAATTAATACCTTAAGTGTTGGATTTAATGAGAGTGATTTGAATGAATTGGATATCTTAAAATTACCTCTTTTCAACTTATTTAATATCAATAACCAATTATCCTATTTACCCTTATTTTTATCAATAAATTTAAATATAAAGGGTAGATTTTGTCATTATAAAATTCCAAAAATATTCTTGAGGATATTCGTACTTTTTAGGATTGGTATATTCGTGGCAACCTCTCCATTGAAAAAACGGTATCCGCAGATATAGTATGTGTGAATTATAAAGCGAGCATGCGAAGTCCATTGAATGGTATTATCCGTGTAACATCATGTGAACGTGACGGTGGAGTTTCTACCTTATTGATTCCCCCAGTCCCCTATAAAGATTCTCTACTTCATTCGAGTTCCCCCTTTCTGTGGCCTCTTTCTCTCTCTCTCTCTTCCTTATCTCTGCAGGTTCCCTACCACCCTCTCTCTCTCTCTTCTCATGCTCGCAATATGTCTTCTCCTTCCCTCTTCTTTTCAGTCACGCGAGCCGTTTCCCTCTTATGCTACTCTCCCTAGAAAGCCTCACCAACATGTGCTCCTGAGTGAAGGCAACCAAGTCTTTGGGAAGCAGTTCTCAAGACAACGAAGCTGGTAGCTGGCACCATGGATAGGGATATGTCTCACATGAAAATCATTGTAAGGGCCTCATGCTGATGGATTTCGGTAGACTTTAACAAAATCAAAACTGGTTCATTGAGGTTTGATCTCTTACCAATTGATTCAGTCAGCTACATATCTTACATTCTCACTCAATGATTTAATTTTGAAGCTTGATCTCTTATTCCAGTTCATTCTTCCTTGTGCCCTTTAAATATTTGCGAATCTCATTTCTAACCAGGCATCAAGATGGATAACTATCTGTATTTCATACAACATATTATTTATGTGATCTGGATTCATTTTGAACGTGTGAATTTGTAAATGGTTTAAATGTATTGATCTTATTCATATAATATGTTATTTATTGTGGGTTTAACTTTCCGGATATTTTTTTCCCTAATAGATTCTATTTATTGTTATTTGGTGATAGTATTACATTGTTACCTAAATGATATGTGCTATGAGTTCTTAATTGCTTAATTTTTGTTAACCAATTCCTTTAAATCATATCCTGTATAAATCTCTATAAGATTGCTGAAATGGTTGATTGAATTGATATTAATTTTGAATTGCATTTGAATAATATATAAAAGAAAAAGGAGAGAATTTCCTAAATTAACCATGGCTAGGCTTCGGTCAATAGCTGGTCTCCTAATAGTACACGACCTAAAAGCAGATTGGAGGTGCAAGAAGGCTTATAGGCGGTATGGTTTGAAAGGAAGATGTAAAGATATCTACTCAAAAGGCAAAGCCTAATGAGATATTTCCTAGCAGCCAAGTTGTTGGTAATGCTTCAACACTTAAAACCAATAAAAAACATAGGAAAAAAATGCTTTTACGCATAATGGAACAGAGTGGTCAATCATGATCAGTTTTATAACTTGGATGGTTCATCTCCCATTCATTAAAATTATAAAGATCACAATTTTTATTTTTGTTTAGGCCAACTGAAATAATGGAGTGATAGCCCTGCAAAACACGACCTCTCTCTAATATATATATATATATATATATATATATATATATATATATATATATTAAAGAGAAAGGGGTGGTCCTACTTCAGAGATGTGAGATGTGCTGTAGGACTGTTGTGGGGAGCAATTTTGTAGGGGATGATTTGGTCTCATTACGAGTTCAAATCAGCCATCACAAGATTGTCCCCACAACTGCTCACACCACATTTCCGCCAAACATCTATCCATGATAATCTCAAAAATTATGATGTCATTATTGGGATATATTCTCAATACACGGCGGGGTTGATTTGGTTAAGAGTTCAAATCAACCCCCCACAACGTCCCACAGCACATCCCGGCCATGTATTGAGAATATCTCCAGATAATGGCATTATGATTTCTAGGATTATCAATCATCAGGATGCTCCCATTTCCCAATACACGGAGGCGATGTGCTGTCTTACGTTCTCCGTCATTACAATTTGCATCAATACATCAAAGTATTTTCTTTATTTTCGTTGAATACATCGAAGGTTTTGATTCGTAGCAAAAGTCGTTATAGTAAAGCAAATCCACTATCAGGATCGTCTGTAACCTTGATCCTGCTGGACCTGCTCTCAGACCATTCCCATGGAGGTGTGGTTCATCGTGGTCGCCTCTCTGTGCATCCCTGAAATTCCTTCTTGATCTCATATACAGAAAGCTCCCACCAGGTCCCTTTATTGTGCCTCTCTTAACCAACTTCTTATGGAAGGACACACCTTTTTCCGAAATCGAATCCGTTCTTCGCCACTTACGCGCCAAGTACGGCTCCATCTTCAAGCTCGACGTCGGCTTTCGCCGCCCACCAACATGCCCATACAGCCCTCATCCAGCACGGCGCCATCTTTGCCGATCGTCCGCCGGCTCTAGGCCACCCAACAACCAATACACCATCAACTCCGTCGCATACGGCCCACTCTGGCGTCTCTTCCGCCGGAATCTCACCTCCGAGATCATCCACCCTTCACGAGTCAAATCTTATGGCCACGCCCGCAAATGGGTCTTGGACATACTGATCAGTAGGCTAAGGAAACAAGCCAAATCCGGCGAACCCCTCTGTGTGGAAGATCACTTCCATTACACGCTGTTCTGCTTATCGGTATTCATGTGTTTTTGAGAGAAATTCGATGAGAAGGTCATCAGAGACGTCGAGAGTGCTCAGCGGAAGCTCTTGACTAATTTCGGCCGATTCGACATACTTGCTTTGCTGCCCAAATCGGGAAAATTCATATTCGGAAGAAGTGGAACGAACTCTATCAGCTGCGATGTAATCAAGAAAGTGTCCTGATTCCTCTGATACGAGCCCGACGAGAGCAACAGATGAAGAAGAAGAAGCAAAGCGAGGAAGGGAAGGGCGAGATAGTCGTCGGCTACGTGGATACGTTACTCAATCTCCAGCTACCCGACGGAGGACGGATGCTCACGGGGAAGGAAATAGTCTCTCTGTGCGGGAGTTTCTCAACGGCAGCGCTGATATAACATCCGGCGGTCTGAAAAGACATCCGCCGGGACATTTCCTGCTGCCGCACGCAGTAATTGAGGATGTCACCATAGATGGGTATCTTGTACCAAACAATGCGATATAGTGAATTTCATGATAGCAGAGATGGGGTGGGACCCAAAAGTTTGGGAGGATCCCATGAAAGTTCAGGCCGGAAAGATTCTTGACACGTGGCAATGGAGCGGAAGAGTTTGATATAACCGGGACTAGAGAGATTGCGATGATGCCGTTTGGGGCAGGGAGGACCGGAGGAGGATATGCCCCGGTCTTACTTTGGCCTTGCTTCATATGGAGCATTTTGTATGGCCAATTTGGTTAGGGAATTTGAGTGGACGGTCAGGGATTCTTGACACCTTCACCATCGTGATGAAGAAACCTCTAAGGGCCCACATGTCTCCAAGGAGAGTGTAATCATAGAAGTCTCACATTTGCTCCTTCCAAAATGGCTCCATTTGGGGATAGTGCAAATTAAGGCCATGTTTGAGAGTGTTTATATTAAAAATAAGTGATTAAAAAACATGTATTTATCTGAATAAATAATTATTTAAGCTTTATTTGAATAGACTTTTAAAAAATATTTTTATACGCATACTTTGTACTTCTGTTTTTTATATAGTGAACACCCCTATGTATAACAAAGTTGAGTTGAGGATTTCTTCTATGATCTTAGCCTTTGCTTTTGCTTTGGCATCTCGACATTGATGTTACACTTGGGCCTTTTCTGCATATGTTTGATCTTTGTTCAGAGAGAGGATCTTTTTCTTTTTGTTTACTTGAGGATTGAAATGGAGAAATCAAATTGCCGATTATGCCTATATTTTTTCCCCTTGCAAATTAAGCCATGTGTTTTTTCATTACATGGAGTTTGTAGTGAAATGAACTAGTTAAATAATTCACCATTTCCAACTTTATTGAGGCTAACCCTAGCCCTATGAGTTCTCCCACTCGTGGATTGTAACAAAAGGCAATTAGTTCCTATCATTAATAAAAGTACATGGTAGTAGGGTGTCAATCGGATTGGATTTGATCCAATCCGATCCAGTCTAATGTGAGTCCATTATAAATGGACCAGGTTCAATCTAATCCAATGAATGTTTTGGACTAATTTGGACCGGTCTAATTTAACGTCTAGACCATCCAATATGTTCAAATTCATTTTGATTTATATTGATTTAAACCCAAATCCGATCTATTGACACATATATTCTTATCTTATATCAATGGATTAAATATTGGTTAATCCAACCCAATCCAATATAAATTTGCTACGGATGGACCCAGCCCAATTCAATATAATAAATATTTTGGACCAGCTCGGTCCAATCCAATATGTCTTGTTGGCCCATCCAATCCATCCAAATAGACTTTGGATTAGACGGGGTCCAATTCAAAACGATCCATTGGCACCCTTACATGTAGAAAACTCTTGTATATAGCCCGGGATGACAATGGGTCGGGTTCATTAGGATTTGACTAGATCCTAACACAACCCTCCAATGTTCTTATTTGAACCCGACCTAAACCTATAGGGTTCGACCCGATACTGGCCTGACACAATTTGCAGTTTTTATTTTTCTTATTACACATTTTAAAAACCTAAAAGCCATTTATTTAAGTTGGAATTCAGTTTATGGGTTTTGAGGTATCACTTTGTCCATTATGCTATGTTTGGTTGCACACCAATTTAGTGTTTAATTTTGTGTTGGGTTTTATTTTATTCTGCTTCATGTCTTAATTTGTTTCATTTGTACCGCAATCAAACAAAATAATCTAAATTTTGAAACAAAAATAAGTCAGAATTTACACTCAAATCATTTGCACTGTCATAGTTTTGTACCGGTGCAAATTTATTTGTATTGTAACCAAACACAGCTTTAGTAAAAGAGGGGAAAACAAACTAAACATGTAAAGAAATGCTAAACCTTAAGCAGTTTATAGCAATTAGACCTGGGGCAGGGCCCTTTTTTTTTGGGGGGGGGGGGTTGTCATTTAGTTTTTATTCAAAAAATTAGGAAAAATAAAAGACAATGTGAAGAAGTGAGGAAAGGATAGTTATAGAAAACATCTAGGTTGGTTTTAAATTTTGAAATTCATTTTCATCATCAATAAAAATACTTATTATTTATCAAACTTAGTTTTGTTTAATATGACAACTATATAATATTAGAGTTGTGTCCAAAATTTTGTACAAAATTTCTTTATTATTTATATTTATATATTTTTTTATTTTTAGTATTTATTTATGGGATCATGGGTTCACCTATTTGACCCAAATAGTTGTATTGCTTATATGCCACATAAAAAAAAACTTGTTTCATTTTTGGGTTGATTTAAAAAATAGTTTTGTATACTATTAAGTTATTGTTCATGGATTTTAATAGTGGACCTTAATTTTCTTTTAGTGTTTAATTATAGCAGCATGGATTCACTACTTACCCACTATACATAAAAAACCTTGTATTTATTTTTGGGTTGGTTTTAAAAAATAGTTTCTTATACTATTAAAATTATTCTCCATGGATTTAATTAATGGAGCTTAAATTTTTAGTATTTAATTATAGCATCATGGATTCACTTTCACTTAGATGGTTGAATTGCTCACTTCCATGTAAAAAGATAGTTTCACTTTTGGGTTGATTCTAAAAATATAGGTTTTTATACTATTAAAGTTATTATCCATAAATTAAAGTCATGGAATTTAATAATTAGAAACAAAAATATCCTACATAAGACATTTAATAAGAGATAATGGGAAATAATACCTTAAATATAGGATTTGGACACATGCATGTGTATAAATAAATGACAAAGATATAAGTTGATGTCACATATCAAACTTAACTTTATGAACAAAGATATATATATCAAAGTATCGGGTATCGTATCAGATAATTTGGATATGAATATATACAAACAAAAGATATGAAAACACATGGATACACTAGGAAAATGATACAAATTTTGTAAATACATCAATTACACTAATTTTAAAAGTCAAAATAGCCACAAATAAAGCATAAATATATAAAGAAATATATTACTAATATAACAAGATACATAAATATCATATAATTTTGTTGATAATCCAACAATCAAGAGCCCAAGACTTATATTATATAGTTTTTACAAAATAAAACTTGCACAAAACCATTATTATGTTAAATTCTATAAGTCCAAGATACAAAACATATGCAATTATTATATTTTAATTACTATAGCAATTATTTTCTATTTTTACTTTTCAACATTAACAAAAAGGCAATTAAATATTAAATTTTGAAATATTTGATAATATCAAAATTACTATCATATGAAATTTATAATTTTTCTAAGATACATATATTATTATCATATTTTTACTTTTAATCTTAACTAAAAGTATATCAAAACTATTAAAATTTCTAAAGTACATATCATATGAAATTCATAATTTTTAATTATTAAAGTAACGATTCCATTGTTAACATTTTTATTTTCTATATTTTTTTCTGAAACGACAAACCATTTTTATATAAATTTAAATTAGTGGATTTGATAGATTCAATTTAATATTATATTCTTGAATATTTTGTAAACAACATTTTTTTATTTTTGTAAACAATAAATATGTTATAATTTAGTCTAAATTAAAATATCAATGGATAATTTATAAACAAATATTAAAATTTGAAGATACGTATAATGTACAATTTTATGAAATTTAAGAACTAAAACAATTATCTATTATTAATATTTTTATTTGTATAAATTTATTGAGAGTAAAAAACAATTTTTGATATAAATGTATATTTGATAATTTGCTTACTTCATTAATATTTATAAAATAGTAATTTTTAATATTATTTTTTTTAATGTTAGAATTATTGAATATAAGCATATATGTATTTGTCTAGGTTCATGTTAACGGTAAAGTTAAAAAAAATATATTTTATTTCACATTATATCACAAGTTGAATGATGACACAGTGGCTTAGAATGGTAGCAAATAGTGGTATGGGTGTTGAGACTTGAGTTTGAATCTTCATAGAGAATTTTATAAATAAGACAAGAGATGTGCATGTGTATCAGTGTGTATCGGAACGTATTGATCGATACAGTGTGATATATTGATCTATATCTTGTCACACGACTAGACGTGTATCCTACCAATACCGAGATATATCTATATATTAATATTTTTTAAAAATATAATTAAATATTTTCTAATAGGATTATAAATTTTAATTATTTTAATTTTATTTTTCTATAAAAACAAAAACAAAATGATTAACATTATAAAAAATCACGATGAATGAGGATCTCCACAGGATGGGGATCCTCGTGAGAACAAGAATGAGGATAACTTTGTCCCTATTAACGAAAATGGAGATGGAGATTTTCGCGAGAACAAAAATGGGGAGAGGCTCCGCCCCGTTGCAATTCCTATCTGTGAGATTGTGAAATAGCTGAAGCCGAAAGCGAGCAAATATGAAATTCTGTTTGCTCTCCTCTTTGTTCTGTGACTCTGTCTATGCATCTTTGATTGATCATTCATCAACACGTTGAAGTGGTGGGAATTGTGACCAAATTTCACTAATATCGGATTTGTTTTCCCTTTTCTTGTGTCCCGTTTGATTACAGTCGACCAGCAGGAATAAAATTTCATTCCCAAAGGAGGGCAGGGAATGGCCACGACAAGAAAAGAAATGAGATTCCGATTCCGTTCAACCGAATCAAAATAGCCCATTCTGATTAGATTCCAGATCCCTATTCATGCGAACCAAAGCCTTATCTTTTCCAAGGATTACATTGAAGCAGAATGAGACCCACAACTAGTAACTCTTCGTTCTCCTTGATCATTATTTCGAGCCTTTGATGTTGAACGAGTTTATTATCTGTTAATTTGCTTCCTCCGTTATCTCCTCCAATTTTTCCGACGTCTAAGTTGGACGTTTTCGCCCACCGGGTTTCTTTAAGAAGGAAAAAAGAAAAAAAGTTGCCGCGTAAGAAGGAAGTGAAAAGGCCGCGTAATTCAGACTTCACAGAGTGCAACCTGCAAAGCTTCACCTTTCATTTCAACACACATCTTGCCAAGAAAATGTGACAGACAGCACATTACAAAACATAGCCTGAGAAGGCAGTTCTCTTGGACACGACAATTTCCCAAAAATATGATTTGATCAGACGATTAACGATTTTAAAAACCAGATGAAAATCTATCCCGGCGTGCACAACACAACAAACTGCATACCAATAGTTCAAACTTCAAAGTTCAAACATCATTGACCGTACAAAAAAATCTTTTCAGAAAAGTTTATACAAAAAGTATCTGGTCAATGGTCACTACCCATTACATATCTTCTTTTCTGAATTATTAATTTATTACTCTTCACCTCTTCTTGTTATTATCCTAATTCCTAATCCTGGTGGTCCTTCCTTGCGTATCTAGCAGAGATCGAGAAGCAAGAGCTACACTTAATGGACTACCATTCTATTCCATTAGATTCGATGAAAGAACTAACAGTTAAAATCCAAATTCTAGTAAGGAACAAGAAGGAGATGATTGACTGGTTTTATCTTCCAGGTGACCACGTATGGCTGGAACAGCCATTTTCCAGGTGATCCTAGTCGTGCTTTTATGCAGTTTTCATGAGGCATTCAGTCTCAGATGCAGTCCATCCCCTTCTAGCATGCGCAGAGCACCAAATAAGATTGAGCAATAATCAAAATCCAATCAAATAGAAGGCCAATGTATAAATGAAAATGTTCTCCCTCAAACAAATTTTAAAATCTCAACAGAAGGAAACCCAATAGCTTTGGGATCAATTATCAAGTACAACAACAAAATTATTGTGGATAAATTGCTCTGGTGTTTGGGAGAATGTAGCAGAGTTTCAACGGTTGGTCCTACCAGTAACATAGAAATTTTGCCTGGGTTTATCTGTCTCTCATTGTTCACATTATTTTCACCAAGTTCCATGACACGAGATAGTAATCACCATTAAACCTATGCCTACCTGAATATCTGAATTTTGCTCCACAATAGAATAACTCATCCATCATAAATATGGAAAGGAATACATATAGTAATTGCATCATGGTCAATTCTTGCATCACCCATTTATAGTGGAGTCAATCAGCTGAAAAGCCAGCTAAAATATGAACTTCACAATCTGATGTTAAGCTCTTAACTGAATAGACAAGCAACTATCTTCATGGTCATGGCATGCAACTGATAGAATTCCTCATTACCCAGAACAGATGTTACTTGGTATTCACTAAATCAAGCTCGAAGAATCTATTCTGTTTATGTCACTTTTAGCAGAGAAAGGAATCAAAATGGAGACAATAAATGGGACTGAACTTAAATGAACTTGCACATCATGTTAAGAGAACAGGAAATTCAACATTCTTATCAAATTCCCAATTTACAGATGGATGGTTTCATATACCACCATTTGAGATTACTGTGTGCCCATGGTCAGCAAGCAGAAAACTTGAAATTTCCAAATACCGTTAGTGGGTTCACCTTGATCTCTGCAGAAACCATGCTCAAGATGTTAGTTTATAGTTTAACAGTACAGGAATTATATGAAAGAAGAGGGGAAGCAGAAACCAGAGAATCTAATAACAACAAGTGGGTGAAAAACAAAACCATTACTTTTCCAGGTTCAGGAAGATCAGGAACTTTGTATGTATCTGGTGTGATTTCCGTCAACCACAAACCAGGGAAAATTGCCTGCAAAACCCAATTACCGGCTTTAGAATTTCATTACCGACGGCGATAAATAACAAAACTCTTAAACTCCGAAGGTTTTACAAGCGTATATGTATTTGCGGAAAGAAACAGAAGCAATTTTTGCAAAGCGGAAGTGGAATTTTGAAGTGGGAGAAAATCTTACATCCTGTTGTTTCTGTATAATCCTAGGCCTCTTCTTTGGCCTCCGAGGTGGCCTCGTTCCCGTCATTGCCAGAAAATCCTCCTCTACCTCATATCGAGAAAGAGAGATCGAGAACTTCGGACGCTCTTTCTTGTCCTTCTCCACGACCTGGACTGTAGTTACACCTTGCAGCCGATTCGATTTCATCGTCGAATTACCATTTCGAAAAGGAGATGAGTTCTGCTGACGCTCTTCATTTATCGAGGAACCTCCCCCTCCTCTTCCGGCAGTAGTCTCAGTCGGAGCCTTACAAGCCGCTCTTCTTGTTCTGAGATTCCAGGGCCTCGCCGCTGCCGATGCTTCATTTTCTTCTCGTACCTCCGGAATCGTAACGTTTAGCTTATCAGCAGCCGTTCGGAGGTGAAGCTCGAGTTTTTCCCTAATTGCTTCAATCCCGTCGTCTCCATCCTTGTCAATCTTGGATTTCTCAACAGAATTTCCAATAGGCGGCGGCAACGGCGATTTCCTGGAGTTCTCGAAACCATTCGAGAACCTCCGCTTCAATGACCGGGATTCTCTACCTCGGATGATCGAAGCTCCCGATTGACCTGCAGCAGCCGAAAACCTGCGCTCGACAGAAGAAATTTCTCCTTTTGAATCAACCTTCATGCATCTGAGAAGTTTCTGATTCCCCCACTTCAAGCGAGGCATCGAGAAATTGTGCAAAGGCTTTGATTTCTCAGGACCCATCTCCATAAATTTACAGTCTTTCTTCTTCTGAAATTCCCGAAATCACCATGAACCGACGGAAAGAGAGCTTGAGCGGCAGAGCTCCGGTGGAAACTTACCTTCTTCTCAATTTCTCTGGTACATCAATTGCAGCTGTCGACTTCTGGGCATTTGAAAGACGAAGCTGTGGAGTTCGCGGGAATCTACAGAAACGAGAAAGAATTCAGTTGATCACGACCCCTGAAAACGCCGGGAAGCTCATATACACGGGACTCGGGAGAGAGAAACTCCGAAGCGAACAGAGAGAGCGGTTTTAACGTTCGGCAATGCAATTGGGCTCTTGGGTTTTAATTTGGGCTATTTTTATACTCTATAATGCGCTGCTGTGCGCGATACGCACCAAAAAAGTGGGCTTGGCTTGGCCTTAGCCCATTCCCTCGCGGGTCGCAGCCAAATTTTTCCGGCTACAAATACCATCCCATCGACGGAAAATTTGATGTGCAATAGAACTACAGTGCTAGGATGAATAGAATCAAGCCTGTCCGTTAGATTCTGAAAGAATTTTTGTAATTAGATTACAGCCCTTCACTCACTCGATAAGTAGACTTGTCAAAGCTCCAGGAGACAAAGAAGTTTGAGCGGTTGCACACAGCGCGCAAGTTAGATTGAGATTCGAGAATAGTGGGATTCCATTTGTCGATTTGCACTCATTGTAGGTTACGATGGGTATTACGTGTTTTCACAATTGATCATCAAGCGTCACACAGCTACGAATCGCACCTAACATGATAGAGCAAGGCTGATACAGCGGCTGCACAAATATATATTTTTCTTGTAGCGAGGAGAAATTCATCCTGCACCACACATCTGGAATCTGGAATGATCAACTGATATAAGAAAATAAAACCGTTGGATTAGGATCTGGATGGAATCACGAGTACGAGGTTACCAACCGTCAAAGATCGTATTTTAACCCACCAGTGCAAGAATATAAGGAGAAAAAAATTAAAAACCATATATATGTACTTTTCTATGGAGTAATTTGATTTAATTTTAGAGCCTTCAAAAGCAAACACATGATTGCAGAAAATTTACAACCAATTAAACGGCATCATAAAAAGGTGACCAATTATTTGATTGGTCAGAGCTCTTTTATATGATATCTTTGTACGATCATAGATTTATTTGGATTATTTAACTTTTAATGACTGCATTTTAAATAAGCCAATATTCACTTTATATAATATATGATAAATTATAATGTTTTAGTTAAGATTCAAAATAAGTTTACAGTGAGAAGGTTTAGAAGGTCATTTACTATTTATTCATAAAATTAGACCTGTCAAAAAGTTGACCCATTTCGTAAATCCGACTCAACCTAACCACAAAAATAAGGTTAGGGTCTCATATTTAGCCACCTGAATTTGAGAATGACCCGGCCTGATCCAGAAAAATTGGTTTGGGTTAGGTTATGGGTCAATCTGCTAAATCGGTTGTTTGGTTTAATTAAGATTAGACCTATTCATGAGTTGGGCTCGGGCTTGGCTTTTGCCAAATTTTAAATAGGTCTGACCCAAAGCCCGAGCCCGACATAGTATAAAGTTAAGTCCAAAGCCCGGCCCATGAACAGGTCTAATTAAGACTATTTATGTATTATTCGAATTTTCCATTCTTTAATCTTGACTCCAAATCTCCTGTCCACGTCTACCCATAATACCTTACCTCCCATAAATTGAGAACATCTCCCCCTGCATAATACCATGTAGGAAGATGAAATATTCTCCATATGTGACTGTAATGTTATGTGGGTAAACGTAGGCAAAATTTGTGTAAACAAAAGATCCAGACTCACTTAACTATACCCAGCTTTTCTAATCAATAATACATGATAAATCAAATGTCTCCTTTCATTTTGCGTCACAATAAAGAATTGAAATTAGCCCCCATAAGATAATTTCCCACAACGTCCCACATCACATCCCTGCCATGTATTGAGAGTATCATCGAAAGATGTTCCCAATACACGATGAGAATGTGCTGTGAGACGTGGTAAATTATCTTGTGAGGGGCTGATTTCAACTCCACAATAAAATGGGAGAAATTCATGAATAAGGTGTTATGATAAATAGAAAAACAAAAAAATCAGAAATTCAGAAGCAGGTTCATACCAATAACCCGTTTGGGTGGTTAATGTAGAGCGGCTTTTGGCTTTCTAAGGTGAGCCCTAAACATGCCACCTTTTTAAGCTTTGTTGTAAAAAATTGGGAGCCCCCAAATCAACTGTCAGTCATCTCTTGGGCTATTTCCGGTCTCCTTCAGCCTCGTTATATTAGACCAGAAGAAATAACTTTGTTGAGAATGTTCGGCTCATCAACCCTCCCAAACGGTCACAAAAGAGTATTCATAATGATTTGTCTTTTTATCATCCTGTTATGTCCTTTAGGAGAATTCACCCCCTAAAAGGTAACTGTTAGAGGGAGGAAATCTAAGTACATATATACCCTATAACAGCATTTCATATTATCGATGGGGATATCTCATATTAGCATTTCATACTATCAATATGGAATAAATAGATCTTAATATTTCACCACTTTTCGCAGTCACGGCACCCATGCAAATTGGTTTTGCACTAATCCACCTACTCCCGATTGAACACTACAATACTGATATCATCACTTACGCCGCATAATTGTAACTGAGAGGCATAGTGTAGGCTCTAATACCATTTGTTAGGAGAACTCACCCTTAAAAGCTAGCTGTTGAGGAAGAGAACCCAAGCACATATATACCCCACAACAGCATCCCGTACTAATTTGGGACAAATAAATCGTAACACATCCATAGAATTAGATGAATAATGCAGAAATACAAAGCAATTGTTGGCGCTTTTTTTATCAATCATTTTGGATAGTTTAAAAATCTTGTTTTTATTCTAGTGAATAAAAAATATTTTATTCTCGTCTTCATTGGCATGATCAAAGTACAAACATGAATCAGGTTTCCCTATGTCATCATCAAGTTTGCATTCTCAGTGGATCCATATGAGTGGCGCCTTAAATGTAAATGACTAGAATTTGTAAGGATTTGTTTTTTAAGAATTACTTGAATTAAGAATAGGGGTGCAAGTCAGGCGGGTTGGGCTGGGTTTATAATTTACCCAGGCCCAATCCTAAGATTTGGTCTTAAGGCCCAAGTATAGGCTGAACCCAAAATCAATCATGATCTTTCGAATTCAAGCCTAGCCTATATTGAAATTTGATACACTTGGGTTGGGTTTGGGCCTGGGCTAGGCTTGGGTCAATCAATGAACTCCCTCTAATATATACACACACAAATATGTATGTATATATGTAAATATATATCTATATAGGAGTGAGTATGGATCGGTTCGGTTTGGTTCCATAGCAGAACCTGGAAACTACCCTGTAGGGGTCGGTTTTAGGTTTTTGGAACTGGAACCTACCCTACGAATGTCGGCTCTGGCCTTGGAAGTTATGGGGTTGGTTCTAGAGTCTACCCGTAGAACCTGTTATTTCTTTATTCTCCTCCTTTAAGAAAAATAAATAAATATGTCCTTCAAAAATTTGATTTTCAATAATGATAATATATAGTTTAAAACTTATATTATCTTTATTGATTAAATTGAGTAATTTAATATATAGATTGTCATAATATATTAATATATAGTTGAAAATGTCATTATAATTTAAATTTTGTAAATATTACCTTTTACATTATTTATTATACACATGAAAATATTAAAATGAAAACAAATGATCAAACCACTTAATTAAATCGATGGTCAAGTGACACCAGGGTTGACATCCTTAAAAATCTTATGGGGTTTATTTCAAGGCAAGTTCGGTTTCAAGGCCAACCAAGGCCGATTCATCAGGTCGATTCGGGTAGGGTAAACCCCTAGACCCTAGAACCGACTTGGGTGGGGGCCGGTTCCAAGAATTTGGAACCAGACCCTACCCTATAATAAATTGGATAGGGCCAGTTCCATTTGGTTTCGGGTAGAATCTACCCATTTTGCTCACCCCCAATATCTATATATGTATGAATGTGTACAATCAAGCCAGGTTTGGGTACCCAACTCGAAAAATAAAAAAGCTTGAATTCTTGAGTTTAAGCCCAACCCAAAGACCAAAAATCTAAAACCAACCCAAGTAAAATTTCGGCTAGATCAATTCGAGCTTAAATTAGAAACACCCAAATTGCATCTATAATTAACAAGGAGATAAGTGCTGCTTTTTCCATCAAGATTATTGAATATATTGCATAATCTTACTTCTTTTTTATTTTTTAGATTTACAAACCATACATCACAGCATTAAATGGCACACTATCCTTAGTGTTTTATAATGATTAGAGTATAGTGTATACAATAGGTTAACCATTTCATCAAGTCTATCACTCATCTTGAAGTCAAAACTCAAAAAAACATTCCTAGGTCTAAAAGCGTGGGTTGGGCCAGGCTGGCCAGCCCATCACATGATCACCGTAGTTGGAGACACCCTTGGCTGGGATTGGGTAATTGGACTTGGGTTGGCTTTAACCCACCCAACCAGGCCCAAGAATCCTACCATTTGGAGAAGTGAAGTAATTTTAGGCGATTGGCCCATATAGAAATCAGGAATAGAGCCAGAGGGGTTATGTAGGAATTTAAAACTTTGGAACTTTGGGTCCAATTCTCTTTAGGCTCAGTTTGGAAGGAGTATAAATACAAATTTGTAGAGTACAAAATCTTGTATTTTGTATGTATTTATACTATACATATTTATATTTATACTCTTTCCAAACTGAGCCTTAATGATTATCACATGAAAAAAATGTAAAAAAATAACAAAAAAAAGTGTCAATGATATTAATGCACACGAATACCCAATTTTGAATACCAAATAAGGGTGCAATTTAGGCACACTCAATCCAAGCCTGAACCGGCCCAGCCCAAAATTTACATGGGCTGGGCTCGGGCCTGGGCCTAGCCCTTAGATAGTTTGAACCCGGCCCAACTATACACATACACATACATTTGTATACATATTTATCTACTTACATATATATTTTACATACATATATACATAAATATTTGTATATATATATATACATAAATATTTGTATATATATATATATATATATATATATATATATATAATTTTAGATTGTGTTCATTGGCCAACCCAAGCCCGGGCCCAAGCCTATCCCGAGTGTATCAAATTACACTACGGGCTAAGCTCGGGTTGGAAAAATCGGGCTTGACCTCAGGCACGGGCTTTAAGCCTAAATTTTAGTGCCAAGCCCTAATTGACCATAAACACAGCCTAACCTGCCGGACTTGCACTCCTAATATCAGACATGTCGATATATTGATACCCACACATGAAGAATAATATGGAATGCCACCTATCTTAAATTCTTAATACATTACCCCCTCATCAACCCCTCATCAATGCCTTGTGTCATTGATACTTAAACTCAGTTTGAAAGTATGTACAGTTCAATTACAGGTTTAAAAATACAACCTGAATCTTGATGTGTCGTAAATGGTAAGAGAACAAAACCGACGTGGGCAATGAAATTGAACACGTGATCAATCCCAAAGATCTCCAATCCACTTTACTCCATGAATTTTTTTATAAGTAAAAGTAAAACATTCATTAAACTAAGCAAACAAACTATATATATCAAGAATTAATTAAGCGGATATAAATCCTTTTGACTTTTTGATGCAGTCGATGAGAAGCAAAGTAAAAGTTATGGGAATATAAGTAAGGGCCCGTTTGATTTGCAGGAATAGGGGTCTGAAATCAGAATTGGAATGATTTGGTTGAGTGGATTTGGAATCTCATTCTCATTCTTGTTGGAATGACATTCTCCTATTTGAGGGAATGGATGTTCCCTTTCCTTTTCTTGGAAATGAGAATTTTTTCCAACCTTTTCTAATTCTGATTTCAGTTCCAGTCTGAAGTAAACCAAATAGATGAGGGAAATATACCATTCCCATTCTAATTCTAACTGTAAACCAAATGCATCCTAATTTAATATTAGCAAAAAATTCACTGCTGAAAATATTTGATCCAACTGCATGAATCAGTTGAATCATATATCTCCCCATGGTAGAATTAATATATGATAGACCTAGATGCTCACCGTGATGCATGAATAAGGGGAATTGAGATTTGCTCTTCACAGAGCACATCTTACACTGACCTCACAGCCCTATCTACTGTGCATTAGGAATATTTTTCCATGAATAATGAAATGTTCATGATACATGATGGAATGGGACTGTAAATTCGGTGTGAGATACGCTATGTGAGGAGCAGATCTGGACTCGATGAAGGGAGTTCCCTTCCCCTAGCTCAGCTGACAAAGTGGACGGATGTAGCTCTCACTTGAAATTAACGTACAAGTTTCTCACAAACGGATAACAGATTGCTTATACCAAAAGTATCATCATCGTATGCTCTTAAACCGTTAAACTACATGATGGTAAGACAAGTTGTTTTTGGAGCTTTCCATTTTTTCCCTTATTAATTTATTTGTGATGTAATGTAAATGCAAAAGAATCATGGTTTATTTTTATTTAAAGTTTGACCTTGTAGTTTGGTACATAGTTTTCAAAACTGGACCGGACCGGAAAAACCAGATTTTCCCCAAAACCGTTTGATTTTGGCCAGCAAACCACTGAACCGGGTGGTTAATCGTTCGAATGGTTTTGACCATTTTTTTATTTTTTTATTTTCTTGTTAGAACAGGCCGAGCGTTCGGTTCGAACGGTTGGACCATTCAACCCAATAACGGAACTCCTGACCGATTTGGTTTTAAAAACCATGGTTTGGTATCATCACCGTGTTTATTAGAAAAATGTTGTGGATCAGCGCCATAGAGGCATTTTCTGGAATTATGGAATTTCACTTTTTGTTTGGTTGAACTGTTAGTGAATGGTTGTATTAAAACATTTTTTTAGGTTATGTAAAACCACTTTTTGGAAGAAACATTTGGGGCCTTTTTTATTTTTGGATTTTGAAAGGGTGAAAATTGGTCAATGGGATTTTGGTTCCTATTAACCAAGATACCCATGTTCCTTTCAGATTTATGTGGGGTGTATGGAAAATTTATTTTCCCTAGGGGTAAGTGATACCCATTTCTCAGGTAAGTAAGTGACCTTCTCACCTGGGGGAAAGTTGCCAACACTTAGGACAAAATTGTCCCTTTTTATAATGGAATTTTATGGCTAAGATGGTCATCATCTTATTTACGTGAGAAATAAAAAAACATGGGTAAATGCATGTACTTGGGTGTAAGAGGATCAGCCTATGTTGCACCACAGACTGATTACTACGACAATACCAAACAAATCTGTAGACTTCTTAAAAAGAGAATAGATCCTTGTGTTTATCTAAAGTGAGTCCACGGATGTACTCGATAAAGACAAAACATGGGGAGCGAAAAAGCTGAAAAGCCGCTAAGTACAAAAAGCGAGCCCGTGAATTGTACCCACTAAAGACAAAACATAGTGAGCAAAGAATTACAACACCCATTAAGTACGATAGAGCATGTCCCCTCAGAAATGACACATGGTAAGAGTCTGTGAACAATGAATAAAAGCGAATTTGTTCCTTGAATCGCAGCCCAATGCGTGTCACCATCTCAATGGCTCAGGGATTTGAACCCATAACTAACCAATGAACTTTCTGGAATTATATATATATATATATAACTGGCTTTCCCTTTTGCTTGTAAATAAGAGGGTCCCTGACGTGATTCCATACACATTAGTTCTCTCATTATTCACCTAGAATTTTGATTTCATCCTTTATATCCATCCTTAAAGTTGCCTTTTTCACCATGTTCTTCCCTTTGCATTCTATTCACATCCTCCAGAACTAAGACTATCATAACAGTGTCACCTTACATTGGGTAAGTAACTTCCCAAAAAGCGAACATGGCCTCAATGTTTGTTGTAATGGTAAAGTGTTTTCTCATTTTTTATCTTATGTGGTGCCTAGATATCATAAAAGTATGTTGGGTTATGTACAAAATACCATCGATTTCCCGCTTTTTAGAGTGTAAAGCAAAAGGCAAAAAGAGGGAAGAGATCCAAATGAAGCGGTTTATGGGGCAAAATGCAGGGAGAAAAAAAAAACATAGGAATTTGATTATGTTTTCTGGAAAGGACAACACAAAAATAAGGAACAAGAGTTATGTGTAAAATTAAAAGAAAAATTGAGAGTTAGTTAAAAAAAATGGTGCCTTTGTTGCTTTCAAAACCTTCTCGATTGTCAAATACATGGGTTTGGGGTTTTGTCCCGCAATAGAACCCAAGGGCTAAATGAGGATCATGGGCTGGAACTATCAAGGAATAGGATCCTCCTTGACAGTTCATGCCCTAAAAGAAATCCAAACAAAAGAAAAACCTAAAATAATCTTCATAATGGAAACTAAGACAACCATAATCAACTATGGGAAGAAATTAAACTTTCTTAAAAGATGGAAGTGTTGGGGAGTGGACTCCTGTGGGTTGAGTGGGAGACTTGCCCTGTTATGGATGGAAGAGATAAAGTTAAAAGTCCTGTATGCAGATAGTAATTTTATCCATGTTAGAATTCTATATAGAATTAATGGCAATTGGTGTTGTTCCTTCATCTATGAATTAACCTCAGAACCCTAGCTTTGTTTAGGGGATTTGAACATAATCTTCCAGTTAAATGAGAAGGAAGGGGGTAGGATGAGTAGGACCTCTCGGCTACAAAAAAAAAATTTCAATCATTACGGGTTACAAGAGCTAACTAGTATAGGACCTTGGTTTAGTTCATCTAATAAAAGAAAAGGCAATGAGATGATAAGAGGTATATTGGATAGGGGTCTGTGCAACATTGGGTGGAAGCAGTTATTTTAGGAAGCCTTTGTTCGGATAATGGTGGCCCTAGGATCATATCATAATCCTATAATGGTGGAAACTAAGAGAGAAAGAGAGAGAGAGAGAGAGAATATGGAGGAAGAGACCCTTTAGATTTGAGGAAATGTGGATGTTACATGAACAATGTGAACAAGTAGTCAAAGATAGTTGGGGAATTGAACCAATGGGATCATATTAGTTCAAACTCTATAAAAAATGTAAGGAAATTAGGAATTTTTTTAGAAATGGAATAAGGAAGTTTTTGGTAACATATGGAGGAAAATCCAAGAATTGAAGGAAAAAATTGAATCAGTCCAAAAGAAACCAGGAAATGAGCTTCATAAAGAAATGTTGAAAATGTTGGAAAAAGAGTTGAATGGGTATATGAAGAAGGAGGAAATTATGTGGCATCAAAAAGCAAGGATTAATTGGTTGCTTCATGGAGATAGGAATACGAAATACTTCCTGCCCTTACTCTGAAAACAAGAGCAAGAAATAGAATTCTGAGTCTAAAAATGAGGAAGGAGTTTGGTGTGAGGATGATAAGGAAACTGAGAATATTCTAAATGGTCATTTATAGGAAATCTTCAAATTCTCTAGGCCTGAAAGTATAGAAGACAACACAAATTGTTTAGAAAGAAGAATAGATGAATCAGAGAATCTTCAACTAGAAAGAGAGGTGACTCAGGAGAGAGGTCAAGGAAACTTTATTCCAAATGGCTCTTTGGAAAGCTTTAGGACTAGATGGGCCTCCAAATTTGTTTTTCCAAAAATACTGGAAGTGGTTGGGGAAGATGTTTTGAAAGCAATTTTTTTTTGGAGGTTTTCTCTTGAGAGAGCTAAATCATACTTTTATAACGCTCATCCCTAAAATAAAAAGTCCTAAGTTACCTATTAGCTTGTGCAATTCAGTTTACAAGATAATTGCTAAAGTTCTAGTAAATAGGTTGAAACCTCTTCTCAACAAGACAGTAGGGACAAACCAGTTTGCCTTCAACCTTGGAAGACTAATCTAGCACAACATCCTCAATGCTTATGAAGTGATTCATTATATGAAGCAAACCAAAGGAAAGGAAAATTGGATATGGGTAAAGCGTATGATAGGGTAGAATGGTATTTTCTTAGGGTTGTTTTGGAAATAATTGGATTTGGGGAAAGATGGATAGCCTAGATTATGGATTGTGTAACTTCAATGACTTATAGAATTCTTGTTAATGGGTCCTCGGGAGACACAATAATTCCTAAGAGGGGACTAAGGCAGGGTGACCCCTTATCCCCTTATTTATTCCTCTCTGTCTTTGAAGCCTTATAAACTAAATTGAAATAATATTGTCAATGATAACCAAATCAGTGGTTTAAAGCTTAATCAAAATTGTCCTACCATCTCACATCTATTTTTTATAGATGACAACTATTTATTATCAAAAGTTGATCCTAAAGAAGGGTTGGTCATCTTGGAGGCTATCCATTCTTATGAGAGGGTTTCTAGACAACATATAAACTTGGCAAAATCTGAGGTTTTTTTTTTTTTCAGTAAGAACATGCATCCTAGGCTCCAAAAAGTGATGGATAAAATGTTTAGGAATGAAAAAATAGATCACCCTTCAGTTTATTTGGGCCTACCCACTGATGTAGGAAAGTAAAAAAATATATATTTTTTAACTTTTTAGTGGAGAGGTCTGGGAACGGAACTCAGAGTTGAGAGAGTTTTCTTCTTTCATCATGGTTTTCAAAACTGGACCGGACCGGACGGTCTGATCGGAAAATCGGGAATCGTTAGGTGACCGGTTCCGTTTTTCCTCAAAACTAGATTTTTCCCAAAAACCGTTGATTTTGGTCATCAAACCGCTGACCCGAGCGGTTAACCATTCGAATAGTTTTGACCATTTTTATTTTTAATTTTTTAATTTTTTTTGTCAGAACGAGCTGACTATTCGGCTTGAACAGTCAGACCATTCGACCCGGGAACCGAACCCCTGACCGGTTCGTTCTCCAAGTCGATTTTAAAAACCTTGTCTTTCATCAATAGGAAAAGAGGTTCTATTAAAATTAGTCATAACAACAATACCCTCCTACACTATGTCTTGCTTCCTTTTACTAGTGTCAATGTGTGAAAATTTGAAAAAAAAATCCAAAGAAAATTTTGGTGGAATACAAAATTGTCAAAAAAATAAAATGCACTATCTAAATTGGCAAAATAAAATTGTAGAAATAAATTGAATGGAGGCCTAGGTTTTAGAGACCCACACTGTTTCAATCTAGCTTTACCGGCAAAACAAGCCTAGTGCTTGTGTACAGAATAAAATAGTCTGTAGGCTAAAATAATTAGGGCTGAATATTTGAAAAATAAGAGCTTTTTGAATCAAATCTGCCAAAGAAGGATTCATGGGGGTCAAAGAGTTTGTTGGCTACAGGAAGTATTCTTCAAAAAGGGTGTTGCTGGATTGTTAACTCAAGGGAAAATGTTAAAGTCTTGGAGGACCCTAGATTCCCATGATTTCAGGTTTTAAAATTTAGGGGCCAGCTCCTCATAACCATGTTGGGCTTTGGGTTAAAGACCTAATGCTGGATGGTAGGAGGGAATGGGAGGTTCGAAAAATTCAGAACCTCTTTAATGAATTTTATAATGAAAAAATCAGAAACATTCCTTTAGCAACAGGGGACCAGAATGATAGATTGATTTGGCAACCAAATAAAAGTGGGAAGTTTCTCTATGACATCTATATATTGGGTAGCTGAAAACAACCCCGAAATTGATCAAAGGGATTTGACAAGAGTAGATAGGGAATCAAGATATTTGGAGAAAAAACATTGGAGTCAAATATGGAGCTTAAAGGTAGATCACAGAATAAAGGCTTTCATATGAAAGTGTTACTAGGAGGCAATAGTAGTAAAGGAAATTTTATTAAAAAGAGAAGTGATAGAATCAGGGGTTTGTCCATTATGTCACTTTGAATATGAAGCAATCATCCATGCTTTCTTTCTTTGTCATCATGCAAAGGCTACATGATTTGCGAGCCCTTTATACCTAAAAATCTCATATTTCAATTCTTTTGTAGATTTTAAGTCTTGGTTTATCTTTTGGGTTGACGAGTGCAAAAAATGGGGGGATATGAAGTTTGTAATTCTGAATCTTTCAATTTATCTCCTGTGGGAAATCTAGAAAAATAGAAATAATTTCATCTTTAATAATGAGCTTCCTAATCCAAGTAGAACTGTTTTTGTGGCTTGCAGGAAGATGAAGTAGAAGAGCTAGATTTCCCAAGAAGACTGACAACTTTCTTCCCCAACAACTGATCAAAGAGGCTCCAAAGTTTTTTGGTCTCCCCCAAAGGTTGGTGTGCTTAAAGTGAATACAGATGGGAGTTTTTTGAAGCAAGGCCTGGCAGGTTTTAGGGTGGTGATTAGAGATCACATCGGGAAGATTGTGGGAGTGCAATTTGGCAAATCCTCCTCACCAATACAAGTTGAAACTGTCATTGTTAAAAAAGAGTTGGGAGATTTTGCAATAGCTATAGAATACAAAAGTAGTTATTGAAAGTGATTGCGCAAACTTAGTCAAGGCCTTGAACCAGAGTGAAAGTGGCTTGGCCAAAGATGCTTTCTTTTGTGCAAAGATATTTTGGTTATTGCTAGTGGCCTAGATGTTTTTGTTATTTGTGTTAATAGGTATGGTAATGTTCTTGTCCATGAACTGGCTAAAAAATGACTCCATGAGTATGGTTTCTTCTTAAACAATTGCCCTAGTTAGGGGTGGCCATGAGCCGAGCTTGAGCCCGATATATAGGCTCGTTTGCTAATCGAGCCAAGCTCGAGCCCAGTGAAGCTCGGCTTGTGAGGCTCGCGAACCTAGAATAATAAATAAATAATTTTTATTATATATATATATATATATGCATGCATACATACATACATACATACATACATACATACATACATACATACATACATACATACATACATACATACATACATACATATACATATATATAATATTTTTATTTTTTATGCATAACAGTAAATTATTTTTATAATTCTTATTTTTTGTATGTAAAATTATTTTTTAGAAAAGGATTGGCTTATAGTCGAGCTCAAACTTGTGAGCATTTGAACCGAGTTGAACTTGAGATCAAGTGTCTATCTCGAATCGAGCTCGAGCTCAAGCCCAACACTGTTTCTGCGAGTCAAGCTCAAATAGCCAAATATTCGTCTCGGCTTGGCTCGGCTTGAATCCACTCCTAGTCCTAGTTAGGTTTAGGACATGGCTACTCAGGATGGGCAGCCCTCCCATGCAGTTTTATAATTGGGTGTTCTTTTTTTTGTTTAATGAATGATATTTTTCTACCAAAAAAATTGATTTCCCACTTTTTCATGCCAAATACCATACGAACATTACTTCAAAAAACAATAATGGTCCAAACTTATCCCATTTATTTTTGTTTATTTGTGGGGCAAATAGAAAGTATAATATTTTTATATGAAAGATAATGAAAGGGGAAATTGTGGAATATATATGGGGCTTGGTTTTAGATCAAATAAGACACTTCCAACAACCATCCTAACATAACACTAGTGTGCCACCTTTTACCTCTCCTATCACACAAGAAAGGATGTTGCATGTATCAAACTAAGTTTATGTTTGAATAAGTTTTTGTATTTTCTAGATCATAAAATCATGAAGCATATTTTGTGCTTTTACTTTGTACTTTTGTACTTTTGTAATTATTATCAATGTTCAGAGAATCGGGCCGGTCATAGAACTACAGAAGGGAGAGGTTCACAAGTCAGAGGTTTGACCGGGGTTGAATTGTGATGATGTGGCAAATACATACATATACCATGGGTCATATATACTATATATATAACATATTTTATAATTTTTAATATACTTAAATATGATGGATGGATGGAAAGCTTCTTAATTTTTAAAACAAATAACTAGAGTTCAAGCTTTTAATTTACGTTTACTTTAAAATACGTACATAATAATGTAATATGTACAATAAAGAGTCATTAAATGGCATAAGTAAAGAGGTGGATTAGTGATAATTAAGTAATATATGAAAATGAGGTCTTGGGTTTAAATATTTTTAACATCATTTTAAATTTTCACTTATGTATAAACTCGAGCAGTTTCATGAAACCGGGACCGGTTCATTGATTTTCCAATTAAACCAGCTGGTCATCCGGTTTTCATTGGGTTTTGAGCAAGTCTAGTTATTGGGGTGTAACCGAACCAATCAATGCCCCGAGTCACGGTTCAACCAGTTCGACCGGCCGGTCCGTTCTAGTTTTTTAAACATTGATTATTATTGTGAAAACAGACTTTTAAAATTAAAAGTATAAATAAGTATTAGTTATGCCACGTTACTATACCACCTATGACATGATAATATCCACATGTCAAACTTGTTATTTATTGAAATTTATAATATAAAAAATGTCACATGACCCTTGGTTATGTCATATTGCACAAATTAATGTCACATGACATATATCCCACATATATCTATAACAAACTTGGCATGCATTTTGTCATGTTACTAATTTGACACATGACATATATTTTTATCATATTCATAAAATTGCAATGTGTTGTATATGTATGGGTATCATGGCATATATTTTTCCATATATTGTTAATTTTGACACTTGGTGTATATTTTGCCATATTCACAAATTTGCTATTATGCCACATGTCATATATTTATAAGTGATGCTCGTTGTACGGGGACACGTGAACATGACCTGGCATGAACAACAACTCAGCATGATAGCCTAGCCACAACCCGGCGTAACAAGCTCGACGAAGCCCGACCAAGCGACTCGGCGGGAGTAACAACTCGCTAGGAGGTGAGGCTTAGCCCGCCCCAAGCGCAAGGCCTAAGCGCCTCAAGCTCCCACAACCCTAAGGGACCTGGGCTCCCCGCGAAGGAGCCCGAGCTCCCCTTAAGCTCCGAACTCTCCTCTCCTAGGGATCCCCAAGGTCTCCTCTCCTAGGGAGCCCCGAGCTCTCCTCTCCTAAGGGAACCCCGAGCTCTCCTTTCCTAGGGAGCCCCAGCTCTCCTCTCTTGAGGAGGGGGCATCTCAGCTTTTTGCTAAGTGTCCTGAGAGAGAAGTACCTCGGGACTGCATCTGCAGAATCCGTACCTGCCGGATCAAAGTAGTTCGGAAGCCTGTAGGGAAGATCCGCCTGACATCCGTAGCTGCCGGATCTGGTAGCAGTGCCCACATCTCTTGCCAGGCGGCGTCGTGCTTGCTGTCCCTGAAAAGCATAGCACGCCTGACGAGTCCGTACCCTGCAGCAGTAGCTCGCAGGGGCGGCCTGCACCTGCCACCTCAGTCCTGACAGTAACGGCTAGGGCAGTGACGGTTACACCTGATGTGACCAACCTCCGGTATAAAATGACCACCACCCTCGCGAAGCAAAGGTATTGAAGCTTAAACACTTTCAACACTCTTACTCTCTACTCTCTCTTTGAGGTTCTTCCCCAGCTCTAACTTAGCCGTCAGAGTGTTCCCACCGGGATATCTCCCCAGGAACTCTTCACTTCCTCCTTCCTCTCAGGTGTCGTTTGTTCCAGCCGGAAGCCAGGTCACAGCCAGCTAAGAGTGCCCAGATCGTGCAACATCAATAAGCATAACAATATATCTTATTGTATGTCAAAAATTCTGCCATAGGCATATATTTATTTGCATCATGACCCATAGTTGTGCCTTGTAGCACATATTTTGCCATGTGACATTAGGGTGCAACTTGGGTGAGTTCAAGTTGGGATTTTTTCTCCATGAATTGTAAAATCCTAAAATCGGTAGTTGACTTGCATCCTTATATGACATTAATTTGCACCTTAGGTTCAGTTTGGAGGGAGTATAAGTATAAATATGTAGAGTGTAAAACCTTATATTTTGTATGCATTTGCATTATATATTTATATTTGCACTCTTTCATTGGAAAGAATACAAATATAAATTCGTACGATGCAAATACAAGGTTTAAAAATATAATATTTAAGGTTTGGCACTATACATATTTGTTTTTGTACTCTTCCCAAAGCTTTATGCATTTTGTGTGAAATTACATTCAAAGGGAAAAATAAAAAAAAAATAGTTAATTTGCAGATTAATATCCTGTACTTTGGGGGTAATTACTTTAATAGCCAATTTTTTTTTTGATGGGAAAAGTTGAGGGCTACACAAGATGGGGGGTAGCCCTTTCCTAGGCTGAGATTCTTTGGGACTGAACCTAAACCAGATGGACGAAAGGAAGGTGCATTGTGTGCTAGCCAATCAGCTGCTTGGTATGCTTCACGATAAGTATGGCGGAAGGAGATGCTTGGACTAAACACGGGGGCTTTACTCTTTCCTTGTGGCAGCAAATCATGAGCTTCGAGTCTCCTTCAATAATGATAGAGGAATCCTTAAAATTCAAAGCAATGTTGGCGGTGATGATGCACAATCTGGCCGGTCTTAGCTGTCAACGATCTTGCCTCTGAACTGAGTAACAGGGACCTGAAACGGAAGGAGAAGAGAAGCTCCGGGGAGAACCCGGCTAACAGTCTTGGGTCCATTCGAATCCTTTGCCTTTGATTGCTTTGAAGAAGGGTAGGCAGCGATCTGCCGACTTGGACATGAAGCGGCTTAGAGCGGCTATGCGGCCATTTAGCCTCTGGACTTCTTTTATTTTTCGAGGTGGTCTCATATCTAGGATGGCTTTTATTTTGTCCAGGTTGGCCTCGATGCCGCGTCGATTGACAACGTAGCCCAGGAATTGCCCGAGGTGACGCCAAAGACACATTTGTTGGGGTTCAATTTCATGTTATACTGATGCAGGATTTGGAAGACAGAATCTAAGTCTTGTATTAATTCTTGTGAAAACTGTGTTTTGACGACCATGTCGTCTACATAGCATTCTATCTTTGTGCCGATCAGGGACCAAAACAGCCTATTTACAAGTCTTTGGAAGGTCGCCCCAGCATTTTTTAACCCGAAGGGCATGACCTTGTAACAGTATAGGCCGAACTCGGTTATGAAGCTGGTTTTTTCCTAGTCGGATTGGTCCATCCGGATTTGGTTGTAGCCTGAGTAGGCATCCAGGAAGCTTAGCAATTCATGTCCCGAGGTCGCGTCCACTAGGTGGTCGATCCTAGGAAGGGGGAAGCAGTCTTTCGGGCAGGCTCGGTTCAGGTCGGTGTAGTCGACGCACATGCGCCACTTGCCGTTCGCCTTCACCAGCACAGGGTTGGCCACCCAGCTCGGGTAATGGACTTCCCTTATGAACTCTGCCGCGAGGAGCTTCTCGACTTTCTCGTCGACCGCTTTCCAGCGCACTGGGGCTAAGTTCCGTTTCTTCTGTCTAACGGGTCTGACTAAAGGGTCAGTATTAAGTTTGTGAGTTATAAGACCAGGGTCAATACCGGGCATATCGGCCGCGGACCATGCAAAAATGTCTAAATTTTGGAGTAAAAAACTTACTAGTTCGGTTCGTAGGGGTTCTTTGACAGAAGCACCGATCTGGAGTGCGCGAGCTGGGTCCGTAGGCGAGGTCGGGATCGCGACTGTTTCTTCTGTGGGCGAGGCTCGTTCTTCGCCTTGCTCCGCGGGCCGCTCCAGATCGAGGTCGTCGGCCGCCTTGGTCTTTCCCTTTAGGGCGGCAACGTAGCACTTGCGGGACTCGAGCTGGTCGCCCCGCACTACCCCCACACTGTAGTTCGTAGGGAATTTCATGGCCAAATAGTAGGTGGAGACCACCGCCCACAGGATATGCGTGATTGGCCGCCCTATTATGGCATTGTATGGGGAGGGGGTCGCGACCACCAGGAAGTCGTGGTTGAGTCTGACCGCACAAAGCCACGTGTCGATTTCCACGGGCACCGTTATTTTTCCAAGGGGCCTGACTTCCTCCCCACTGAAGCTCACCAGGGGAGTGCTTGCGGGCTTTAGTTCGCTCCTTGGCAGCTGTAGCCGATCAAATGCCGATTTGAAGAGGATGTCCGCCGAGTTGCCCGAATCTACGAGTACGCGCCTAACCTCGAAGTCGCTGATCCTTAGTTTAATGACAAGCGCGTCATCGTGAGGGTAGCGAACTCCTCGCGCGTCGTCTTCTGTGAAGAGGATTGGCTCTTCGGTCTTTGGCCTTTTCGGAGGGTTCCGTTCCTCGAGGACTGCTTCGCGAACTGAAGTCCGGGCTGCAGCCGATGTGCATCCCGCTACCACCAAACCTCCCACAATTACATGGATGGTTCCCCGAACTGGCCTTTCTGCCGGAGGCTGTCGCAGCATCGGTTCAGCAGGCCTGCTGCTAGTTTCGGGGGCGTCCTTTAAGTGCTCGCCTGGCTGATCTGCTTTATTGCTATTATTGTTGTGTTGTACAAAGTTTCTTAATTATCCGCGACGGATGAGCCCCTCTATCTCGTCTCGGAGGTTATTGCACTGCTCGGTACTGTGACCATGGTCCCTATGGAAACTACAATACAAATTCTTGTTTCTTTCGTTCGGATTTCCCTTTAGGCGAGGTGGCCATTTCACGTATGGGGCGTCCTTGATCGTCATTAGGATCTCGGTCCGCCTCGTGTTCAGTGGCGTGTAATCCATCCGAACTGGCAGGGGAGCTCGGAACGACTAGTTCGATTTTGGGTCCCAGGCCGGGTTTTTTCGGTCGGCCGAGTTAGAGGGCTCGCCGTCCCTCTTTCTTTTCTCGTTTCCGCCTTCGGTTCTTTGGTTGATTTCCTCCTCAGTCCTCATGAACTTGTCCGCGAGCTTGAGGAACTCGGCCACGGTCGCGGGCTGGTTAGCTACCATGTGCCACTTGAATTCCTTGTGCGTCACCCCTCTTTTTGCTGCGGCGAGCTGCACCGCGGGGTCTAACCGCGGTATCTGTAAGCATGCCTCATTGAATCGTTTGATGTAGCCCCGTATGGGTTCTCCTTCCCTTTGGACTACCCCAAAGATGCTTTCCTCTGCTCTGGGGCACCGTTTGCTGGTGACAAAGTGTGCAGTGAAGACCTGCACGAATTGAGCCCAACACTTTATCGATCTGGGGGCCAGGTTCCTGTACCAAGTGCGGGCTACCCCCTTGAGGGTGGTGGTGAAAGCCACGCACATGCATGATTCACTGGCTCTGGCGAGGTGCATTTGGGACTGGAAGGCGTCAACGTGGTCGTTGGGGTTGAAGGACCCGTCATACTTGTCTAGAGGTGGGAGATTGAAATCTCTGGGCAGGGGGACTGCAAGGAGTTCTGATGCAAGGGGGGAAGGAACTGAGAGAATCGGGGCAACTCCTACCTCGTCCGAGCTCGTCTCGCCTTTGCCTCTGAGATCTGACAGGACGCGGGTGGTGGTTCGTCGACCTCGACGGCGCCTTCGCTGCTGAGTGGGCCGTGTACTGGCGCTGTTGGCCTCCGTGTTGCCGAGCTTGATGGGCCCGGAGTGCTGGTAGTCCGCTGCTGCCAGTGCGCCGAATCGGTTTTCCGCGAGTGGGAACTCCGGTTTGGAGCCCCGAGGTGCCGATCTCGCGGGCGAGGTTCTTGACCCGCCTGCGAGCTGCGAGGCGGGGATGACTTTTCTCTCTCTCCGGCCTGGGGACGAGGCCTGGCTGTTTGGGGGGATCTGGGGCCTGGAGGCCTTTCCTTGGTGGAAGCGTCCATCCTGCGGAGAGGCCTTGACCGGCTTCGGAGCAGGGTGGCGAGGTGGAAGTAATGGTTGGTTCGGTGGCAGTTGGGGGAACTGCTGTTGATAGTGATATTGGGAGAGGTTGTGCAACACTTGGTGCTGGTGAAGCTGGTGTTGCTGGAATTGTTGCATCTGGGCTTGCATTGCCCGCATGCACTGCATTAGGTCGTCCAACCGATTTTGGCTAGCTGCCGGGGGGATGGCGGTTGGTTCAGTGAGGGTAGTTTCGATGGGGAGAGGGAAGGGGATGTTTGTGGCAGGTAGGTTTGCAGGCGCCACTGCTTGTGGCATATTCAGATTGGGAATTCCGTCCACCGAGAGGGGGATGGTGAACTGTCCAACACACACCACGGGAACTTGAGGCTGTTCCCCGGTGGTGTTTGTCTCCGTGCCGCGTCCGGCGTTGCTGGAGGAGGCCATGAGTATTGAGTTTTTCGAAGGAGAAGAAAGGGGTATGAAAGTTTTGGAGGGAGGCCTTTTGAAGCGTTCCCACAGACGGCGCGAATTGATGATGCACAATCTAGCCGGTCTTAGCTGTCAACGATATTGCCTCTGAACTGAGTAACAGGGACCTGAAACGGAAGGAGAAGAGAAGCTCCGGGGAGAACCCGGCATAAGGGCTCCGAAGCTCAAGTTAGAATCCTTCAAAGGCAAGATAAACCAGATAGCGCAAAGTTAGCATCCCTCGTTTATGGGGGGTAGGAGCCTTTTATAACCACCTCGCGCTCTCACTCCCAGGCTTCTGTCAGATCGGGCATGATTACTTCTGAACTCCTGCCAGTTCGGATGTCATTTCCTCTGGCCGGTCAGAACCGCCACTGTTCCTTTGCCAGAGCCGTCTCTGCGGTTAGTAACGACGGTGGCAGGTGGCGATAGCAGGAGGCCGTTTGAAGTGTGGCTGTTAGGCGCCGGATCCCAAATCAGTCAGGTGCGTCGCCCAAGGATACAGACGTCCTTGGCGTCAGGTACGTTTGATCAACCTGGTGTTTCGGAGGTGAAGTGTTGGAGTGAGCGAGATGTCTTGAGTTCGGTTTGGGGAGTGTTCCGAGCTGCCACGGGCCAGCTCGGGTCACAGCTTTGCGAGGCTTGGGGCCCAATATATTGTGCTCCTTGGAGGGAGCTCGGGTTCTCAGTAGGGAGCTCCGAGTTCTTAATAGGGAGCTCGGGCTCTTGGTGGGGAGCTCGGGCTCTTGGCGGGGAGCTCGGGTTCTTTTCAGGGAGCTCGGACTCGTGGTAGGGAGCTCGGGCTCTTGGCGGGGAGCTCGGGCCCTTGGTGGGAAGCTCGGGCCCCTAGTAGGGCGGTCTGGAGTTCGGGCTTAGTAGCGAGCTTGGACTTTGCTTTCGGTGCTTGCTTTGGGCGCTCTACTGTCCCGAGTTGCTTGTTTCTGCCACGTGTCGGGTAACTGCGAGGTTGGGCCAAATTCCCCTTCATCAGGCGGCCTCCCAAGTAGCACAGGCCTTACCTTGATTAATTGAAGAGACCCCAATACAATAGGCTTTGAGGTCCAAAATAAAACCCATATGGTCCCAGCAATGCACCCTATGGAGCTCCAACTATCCGACCTGCAGGATGCATCAAAATTAACTTTGATAGTCCCATGATTGGGATTACGCCATCTTATAAAATTCCATTCTTCAGAAATCTCATTGGGACCGGAAGAAAAACAATATTTGATTTATTGTTAAAGCATTTGTCATTTCTATTAATCCAAATAAACCAAAGCAACACTTTTCTTTAACAAATTGTTCACTAATAGAATATTGGTTTCTCAAAGCACTGGACCACTAATCATTTGTCGAATTATAATTAGAACTTGGGATCGACAACAAGGATCCCACCCTTAACTAAATCTGCTCTGTAAAGGAGAACATAATAAACAAATGCTCATATATTTAATTTTCATTGCAAAATTCGCATTTGAGATTCAAATTCATCTCTAGAAATGAACTTACTTTTTAGTTAGAAGCTTATAATTTAACATGAAGAATAATAAGTAGTTATTAAGATGCCTCCAAAATTTTAATAGCCAAAGTTTAAAATGCGTCATTATAATACATTCGGAAAACCATCAGTTTAGTCTCCGTCTCAGTAGTCTGTCAGTTCTAATCAACCTCCATCAAACGTGGCTGTTTGTTTTTTGGAAAGATTCCTCTGAGTTCATTTACCCGACCACGAATGACGCTTGTAAGGTTCTAATCAACCAACACATTAATTCGCCAAAAGTCTTTTTAAGCTAGAGCTAAAAAAGCATTGCAATGCGCATCGCATTGTTAGATGACTCCGGATCTCCTGTTCATGTCTACTTAGAGGTGTAAAGTAGCCTATACTTTTTCTGTGGGTCATGTCGTATCGTGCTGGTCCGCGGGTTATGTTGGGCCGTGCTACCCTCTTTGGTGAAAATTTTGGGGGTCGGCCTGGCACGGCCTATGGTCCAGGCCCGTGCGGGCCGGGCTGGCCTGTAGGCCAAGCCTTGGGCCAGGTTAGGTTGTACATCGGGCTAAAGCAATTTATTTAAAAAAATTGATAAAAAACTTAAAATTTTAATTTTATATGAATTTTGTGTATATAATTACTTATTATACAATAATTAAATAAATTAATATAATAAAATTTAAAAAAATATTTATTTTATTAATATAATATATACTATATATTATTATTTATATAATATTATATAAAAATATATAAATAATACACATGGACCGTGCCGGCCTGTGGACCTAAAACCCCAGGCCCAACATGGCACGGACCATCATGCCGGGCTGGGCCAGTCCAAATTTGTACCGGCGGTCGGCACGACCCGATTTATACCTCTACGCCTACCCACAATACACTACCCCCCGTGAATTGAGAACATCTCCCCCTATACAATACTATACAGAGGATTAGATGTTCTCCACGTGTGACTACGATTAACGCGTGGGCAGAATTCTCGTGAGCAGGAGATCCGGACTCTTATTAGATGTGTTGACAGTGCTTTCTTCGGCAATGCCACACTGCTTGCTCAACTTTGATGTGCTCGTATGCTGCCTCACGGCCCCCTAAGGCCTAATCAATCATATATGGCGTTTAGTAGCAATGAGTGGAAGGCGGATTCAGGACTTTTGATCAGTGGGGATATATCTATGACCTCACCTCTTTGGCTTTTTAAAATCATGAAAAATATTTAATTTAAACTCCCTATTATTTTATTTGAACGAAGGCAATTGAAAAAAAAAAAAAAAACTTTATGTACATATAAAACAATTTTAAATCTCAGTGGGGGCAATTGCGCTATCCACACCGACCGATACATAGATCCACCATTGTTCATGCTCCTCAAGTGTAGTGCCATTAAATGGGAATGCTTCCCAATTCCCATGATCCACTGGCGTTTCCAATAGCGAGTCCAGAAATTAGAGTCAGGCCCAACCTGTTTGATTGATCCTCAACAGAATTCCCATTATCCCTTAAACCCACCAAGTCTTTTAATTTGATACTTTCTGTGGCTACGGTTTGGGTTCTAGCTCAAGTTGGGGTGGAGGAGTATAATTTTCTAGTGGAGAGAGATCATTTTATCTTCTTGTTCATATCATCTGCTGGTTCCTCTTCTTGAGGGGTCTCCTCAGGGGGCCTCTCAAGGCTATTCGACCTCCTTGCCTTATCCCTCTCATAAACTCCTCCAGTATCTCCAAAAGCTTGTTGGTAATCCTTTGCACCTCAGGATACTCTGATGTTCTTGCCACACAACAATTATAGAACGCCACAAGCTTATTGATCTGTTTGAAAGACTTCACACAATCAGGGTATTCCATGTCAATGTATCGATCAAGCAACACACATCGGCACCCCACATGGCATGCCTCACAGTGTCCCCACAGTGCATTCCAATCGTATATTGGGAACATCTCCCAATGACAAATTTAGAAAATGTTCCCAATGCATACGGAGATGTACATGTGGGGTGCTGATGTAATCTCTAAAAATGGCATTAGGGCAAGGCGGGGCCATCAGGTGCCACTTTCCATCCCTATTCCTTTGGGGAAATCATCCCATGCCCACTCTCATTTGGGACAGGTCCTTGGGGAATCTACTATGCATTCGACCTTCTATTGTAATGGTGGAAATCATGGTTGAAACTTTGAAGAACAATGGTGGAAATCATTTAAATTGAGGATAGTTTGATAATTTTATTACACAATGTATCATCTATTAACGGTGAAGGACTAAACATTTAGTTTTTGGGAGTTTAAGTATTACAATGAATAATGATACATTTTGAATCTCAGGTGCTAAAATGAGATTATCTTCAAAGTATAAGATACTAATATGCAATTTATTCGAAAAATATGAATTTTTACTTTTTGTTGCAAAAGTATTTTTGTTTTGGGTGTTTTCTACAGTGTTTTAAAAGGCGTGGGAGGCATGAAGTGCTCCCAAAACGCCCTGAGGCATATGCCAGAGGCGCTACACCTTTGAGGCGTGCGCTCGCCGCCGCTTCAACAAGACCCCCCCTTTCAATTAATGCTATGCATTTTTATTCTTATTAATATAAAATATTTTTATTAAAAATAAAGAAAAAAATGAGATCCCCCCTTCCTCTTCATCCTTAGGGATGATCATGGGCCGGGCCTGATTCTGGGCCAATGCCACTCATATATAAAACATTACATATCTATATATTAAATGACATAGCATGCATATAAACTTATTTTATACATTATATAATATAAAATATTACATATAATATAAATTATACATGTCATGCTATAATATTTATATATAAAATATATAATATAATGTAAAATAACATGTATACATATGTATACATTATACACAAATGTGTAAGTTTAAATATATGCAGGCCCGGGCCGGGCCTGAACACAAAGCCCAGGCCTCAGCCTGGAATTTCCAGGGCGGGCTGAAATGATCACCCCTATTCATCCTCTTCTTAAGGAGGCTTACGCTTATTGTGTTATGAACTACGCCTTATGCCTCTAGGTAGTGGAATGCCTCGCATTATGTCTTCGTGTTTTAAAATATTAGTTTTCTATTTTAAAAAACATAGATTACCAAACTTCAAAGTATTTTTTTTTTGTTGTTGAAACACAAAATACTTTAAAAATGTTTATTCAAACACAACTTAAAAGTCAAATCATATTTCATTTTTCGAACTCAAACAACACTCTCAAATCTCACCAGCGACCATTGGGAGCGTATCCCTTCTCTTTCCATGCCATCGAACTTTCCACACCAAAACTGGAAAGGAGATTGGTTTCAGTCACTGCAAGGCCCGTTCGAACACTGTTTAAACAGTTTTTTCAGCCTTGCATCAGGAACATCTCTATACTTTTTATACTTTATTTCATGGGGAGATATTCCAAATGCAATGCTATAATGATTGATTGAATGGGCTTTGCAGTGACTGAATCCCATCTCAACTTGAAGGCAACACAGCTACACAGCATAGAGCCATCAAAACCATTGTGGCTCTAGTTGAAATAAAATAAGAAGAAAGTACCCGAAAAAAAAAAACTCAGGGTGGTTCTTTGCAGAAAATACACTGTGACTCTAAAAGGTAAAAAATAGTAAAATACAACAAAAAAAAAGAAAAAGAAGAAAGCACAAAAACACTACAATTTGCCAAAAAAAAATACATTACAAAATTTACAGCAAAAAGTCCAATAAAAATTAAAAAATACAAATATTGCAAAGAAAGAAAAAAAGTAAAGTACAAGAAAACAGAAAAATAGAAACTTTGGGTGGGCATCTTTGTAATTTGCCACGAAGTCTATTAACAGAGCGGGGTAAAGTGCAGGAATCTAAAAATTCGGAGTGGAAATTTATCACAAATGAAAATTCAGGGAGGCTAAGTCTCACTGTCCCAAAGTCAAGGCAAACGGCGCAAACCTTCCAAGAAGAAAACATTATTAAGCACATTACTGTAAACATTATTAATTATAAGGGTGTTGTTTGCACAATGATAAAATGTAGGGGCAAAACTGAAAAAATACTTATTTCAATTTACAGCGGTGGATAGAAAGCATAAATCCTTTTTTGTATTCTCTGGATTCTTTATTCGATTTCCCCCCCGTTTGGTGCTCTCACCTTCTTTGGTTCTCCCCTCGTCCTACGCTGCCAATTGATCGTTCCGAAAGACTATATATCTTTTCTTTCCTTTGTCCTGTTTTTCCTCCTCAAATTGTTCTCTCCAATCTCAAAACCCTAATTTTTCTGGTTTTGAGAGGAGAAGAAACGATGGTGTTCTACTTCAAAGCTCGACCAGAGGCCGGTGATTACACTATTTTCATGGGATTGGACAAATACGAGAACGAAGAGCTCATCAAATATGGTTTTCCCGAGGATATCTGGTAAATTTTATTTTATTTCGTCCGATTTTTTCTTTCATTGGTTCATTTTAGTGATTTGCAGACGTAATTCATAGTTTGCTTTGGTATTCATTGACGAGTTTCAGTTATCTTTCTCTTTAGTTTTATGTGTTGCGTTTATATTCTGTTTATAATCATTCTACGCTTGTAAAAAATAATTCTTTGTTTCCTTTCTTATATTTATTTCGTATGTGTCGATTTGTGTATTCACGCCCTAATTTCAGTTGATTTCCAGGTGCTACATTATGCAGTTACAGTTAAAGTTTTGAACTTGATGTATTGGCTACTGGTTAAAAGGAATAATCTTTATTGCTCTCAGTTCACTAAAATGTCCTAATTTTCTGTTTCTGTGTTAGATTTCTTAGTCTCTTTATTGTTGTCCTTTTTTTAATATCTTTCGTCGTTCTAGGCTGCAATCTTTCCGCGTTTTAGTTTCGGATTTGTTTACAGATTATGGTTTGTAAACTGAAATGTTGTACTTTATTTCTTTGATCATTTTTTTCCTTGCTGTGACAACTTAATGCGTTACTTTATCTCTTTGAACTATCCCATACCTCATTTTCTTTCTACAAAACTATAGGTTATCGTGTGCTTTGTAGACTAATAGAAAACATGTGTTGCACTCTCATTTACTTTTTATGCAAACCGTAGGTTTTCGTGTGCTTTATAGACTAATAGAAAACATTTTTTGCACTCTAATTATTAAGCCTAGTTCACGCCTTTATGTATTTTTAAGCTTTGTGTCTTGCATTTATAAATTATGTGGATTTTTGGCGTTTTATATAACTTAAATAATTTCACAAGAAAGTCCCAAACGCACGTAGCACGAACGAAGGAAAGGTAGTACCTATCATAACTTCTAAAATTTCCGTTCCCCTGAACCATACCTTGGGAAAAGCCCCTGACAAAGAACACTGCAGGAAGAATTGATGCTTGAGGAGTTTTAGTATTTAAAGATAAGCCAATACCACCTACCTGGTTTAAGCTTTGCCAAACAGAGGAACTATGACTCCTCATTCAGGGCATATTTATTTTCTAGGTTGCATACTTCAATCAGTCTAAAAGAATTTGCATGGCCCTGATGGGTCTTGTCATGTTGCTTAATTCCAATACAAATGTGTGCTTGCATTCCAATACAAATCTTCCATTTTATGTAAAGAAGGTAATCATCAGATGATCTCTCATTTTGTGTATCTATGTCATGGTTGTCACAATCTCATGATTTGTAATATGATTATTTTGGACAGCTATGATTTATGATATAATTCATGATTTGATCATTTGAACAATGAATCCCAAGGCCACCTCAGATTCAAAATTTCAAATCTTATGTTTGAATTCTTTTATGCAAAATTCTTACAATTACTTTTTGAATCCTACCATTCAATTTGTGAGTCGTAAGATTTATACAATTTATGTAATTTGATTTGATTCAGTTGAGACATAGTTCTCTACTCTGTCTTTCCTTTCTTTTAATTTTTCTTAAAGGATAAGCATGAAGGGGTTATTTGGATATCATTCTGATATATGAATAATGTCCAGAATTGCATTCTAGCAAGAGTCTGAGGCATTTGGTTTGGGTACTATATGCAGATGACTATAACCTCAAGAATCCAAGTTGTATGGGGTTTTATAATGTTTGATTTTAGAATTTTCGTAAATGGCTTCAAACACAAAGGCTATCATAGTTTTGGTCAACAACCTAATCACCTTGAAGGCCATGGGAGATTTAGAGTAACTTAGACAGGTAGAGACAGCAAGTATTTACTGCCTGTATGCAAATAAGAGCTTTCTCCTTGATCTCAAATATTCTCATCCATGTTCATGTAATTAGACCCTTGTCAAGCTGCCACTAGATGGTGAGTGAACAGGATTATTCAATTTGAGGTCAGTATTACAGAGTGAGGAAAGAACTCAAGCATGGGCAAAACAACTTAATAGGCCTTCCTTTCTGATTCATTGTAGCAGAGATCCTGCTGCCACCAGGGTGGGTAGGTGGGGGGGGGTGGTGGTTAAGGGGATGAGGGATGGGCTACCCCCTGATGTGTAGCCCATGAAGAAAAAAATTGCATGGACACAAACATGACAATCAGAACTAAATCACCTTCCTTTCCATCAAAAGTACAGCTAGTCACATACTTTGTCTTGAGTGAAATGTCATTTGGGGATTCATCCTTATTTTTTATTGCAGACAATGTTGCATGGCCATGGACACAAACATGAGAATCAGAATCCGATACACTTGTGGGCACATTTAAAAGAGGAAGGGAGCAAAAAAAAAAAAGAAAACAGATTAAAGCATTTGACAAAACCTAGTAATGTATTGGACCATTCAGAAGAAGGTTTGGAATCGATTGCAGACTGTCAAAAAGATGTTTCTCTTCCCTTGGAGAAGAAGCTGGAGGGGGATAAGGGTGTTTTAGAAGAGGTTGGAGAAAGTAAAGAGAATGATGAGGAGGTGTGCCTGGATGGAGTGAGGAAAATTGAAAGAAATTTAGACTTGGAAAAAATAGTGGAAGTGGAAGTCAGTGTAAGCAAGATTTTAGGGAGTTCTTTTGTGGGAGGGGAAGAATTTGCGAGAAAAATTTCCTGAGATCTGGAAGAAAGATACTTTGATCAAAGAAAGTTTTCAAGTGGTGAAGCGGGTCGGTGATTGATGTTGGTTTTTGTTGGTGCTTTGGGTTTTTAACTTTTTTTGATGATCTGATTGTTATATGGGTGCAGTTTTCTGTTTTGTTTGGGTTGGTTTTCTGTATCTTAAAGGTTAGATTTTTTTTTTTGTTGAATTTGTTTATTTGGGTGTGTGTTTTTTCGAGTTTGTTCTTTGGGGATGATATCTTATCACCATTGTGTATTTGTTCTTTCCTTATTCTCTTATAAAAGAATCTATATGTTTTCAAATATTAACATTATAAAAAAAGGCCATTACCCAATGATGTTCCTGGCTATCTGGTGTGTTGGGAGGGGTAGACTAGGTACAGTCCCAACCTTTGTCATTTTTTTGTAAAAAGTTGCTGCCCTCAGACTTGAACCTGTGTTCTCATTCTTTCCAGCCCATGATCTTACCTTTATACCAAGTGATAGCACCTGAATTCTAACATTATATTATAAAAAAGCTCTTGAACTTTATTTTTGTTACTTAATAATGATTTCCTATAAAAATGATATTTATTATGTATACTAGCTGTTGAGTAGAAGAAGAAGAAGAAGAAGAAGAAGAAGAAGAAGAAGAAGAAGAAGAAGAAGAAGAAAGGAAGGAAGAAGAAGAAGGAGAAGAGAAGAGGCTGCAGACTTAAGGCCTCAAAAGAACTGCTTCATGCGAGTGAAGCATTTGTATTTATACTATACTGGCCGTACAACACAAGATGTCTACAAAATTACAAAAATACCCCTGCGGGCACTAAACCTGTGTACAGTACATACAATACATCTGTCAACACTCCCCCTCAAGTTGGGGCATAGATATCAATCATGCCCAATTTGTCACAGAGATCTTGGTGTCTGGAATGGTTTAGCCCTTTTGTAAAGATGTCTGCTAGTTGGTCTTCAGAACTGATGTATGGAGTGCATACTTTGCCTGTGATGATTTTCTCTCTGATAAAGTGCTTGTCAACTTCAATGTGCTTTGTTCTATCATGTAGTACCGGGTTAGCAACGATACTTATAGCTGCCTTGTTGTCACAGAGTAGAGTCATGGGTTTGTCCACTGGAAAACCCAACTCTCCCAATAGATTCTTTATCCACATACCTTCGGCTACTCCGTGTGCCATTGCACGTTTCTCAGCTTCAACACTGGATCTAGCTACTACGGTTTGCTTCTTACTCCTCCAAGTAACAAGGCTCCCTCCTACAAAGGTGCAGTAACCACTAGTAGACCTTCTATCACTTTAAGATCCAGCCCAATCCGCATCTGTGTAAATTTCAACTCTCAAATGTCCATGTTTCTGGAATAATAAGCCAACACCCGGGAACTTCTTAAGATACCGCAATATTCTCTCCGCTGCTTCAAGATACCTAGGTGCATGCATGAACTGGTTGAGGACACCAACAACATATGCTATGTCTGGACGAGTCATAGAGAGGTACAACAATCTCCCTACAAGCCTCTGAAATTGCTTCACATCCTTAAGAGGTTCACCTTGGCTGTCACTTAACTTATGGTTGGGGTCAATGGGAGAGTCAGCTGGCTTAACCCCAATCTTTCCAGTGTCCTTAAGCAAGTCTAGGACATATTTCCTTTGGGAGATGAAGATACCCTTTTTTGATCGGGCAACCTCAATTCCAAGGAAGTATTTGGCAGGTCCTAGATCTTTCACTTCGAACTGAGTGGCAAGGAAGCCCTTCAAACTTTGAATTTCATCATTCCAGTCACCAGTAACAATTATGTCATCCACATATACTATTAGGGCAGCCATTTTACCTTCTCCCCTTTTTACAAACAGTGTGTGATTTGACTGACATTGCTTGTATCCCCTCTGCTGAACTGCAGTATGAAATCTGCTGAACCAAGCTCTTGGTGATTGCTTCAGCCCATATAAAGACTTCTTTAACTTGCACACTTTTTGTTCATTTCCTTGAACAAGAAAATCAGGGGGTTGAACCATATAAACTTCCTCTTCAAGGTCACCATTCAAGAAGGCATTCTTGATGTCGAGCTGATGTAGATCCCAATTCAGATTGGCAACAAGAGAGAAAAGTACTCTAATAGAGTTCAGTTTGGCAACAGGGGCAAAGGTTTCTGCATAATCAACTCCATATACTTGAGTAAAACCCTTTGCCACTAAACGAGCTTTATACCTTTCCACGGTTCCATCAACCCCATGCTTAACAGTGAACACCCATTTACATCCAACTGGATCCTTTCCCTTAGGGAGATCAACAAGTTCCCACATGCCATTCTTGTGAAGAGCATCAATTTCTTCCTTCATGGCATTTGTCCATTCTGGTACTGAGAGAGCTTCTGCCACATTCTTGGGAATAGGGATACTGTCAATGGAGGTAAGGAAGGCATGAAATGAAGGTGAGATGTTCTCATAGGAAACAAAGTTGGAAATGGGGTGTTTAGTGGTGCACGACCTAACACCTTTCCTGTGGGCAATAGGAAGGTCAAGATCATTAGCAACAGGGAGGTCAGGACCATCATTGGGAGTCAAGTTACCTGAGTGAGTATGATCTTCCCCTGAGGAATTTGATGGCACTTGAGGTACAACTTCTGGATTCTCCACAGCTCTTGAACCTGGTTGGCTTTTACGACGACGAGAAAAAACACGGAAAGGTGGAGGATCAGAAGGAGAAGGGGAAGGAGGAGAATGATTAGGAAGAGGAGGAAGCTGAACTAGTTTCTCCTCATGTCTACACTCCCCCTGAGGAGAAACAGGAAAGAAGGGCTCATATTCAAAGAAGGTAACATCCATGGAGATACAGAATCTCCGAGAAACAGGATCAAAGCAACGATACCCTTTCTGAGAGAATGAGTAGCCAAGAAATATGCACGGGATAGCACGAGAGTCCAATTTCCCTCGGGTGGGAGATAGGTTTTGGACAAAGCACCGACAACCAAAAACACGAGGAGGGATAGAAAGAAGAGGGGCCTTAGGAAAGAGAAGCTGATGTGGGGCTTTGTACTCTAACCAACGAGAGGGCATTCGGTTAATGAGGTATGTAGAACAAAGGACAGCCTCAAGCCAAAATCGTTTGGGAACATTCATGTGGAGTAGTAGACCTCGTGCCACTTCAAGGAGGTGTCGATTCTTCCGTTCAACCACACCATTTTATTGTGGCGTGCGGGCACAAGAGCTCCGATGAAGTGAGCCATGTGAAGCAAAGAACTCTGTGAGGTCACTATGAAAAAACTCTTTTGCATTGTCTGACTGAAATATTTGGATCTCGGTCTGAAATTGGGTGAAGACCATCCGCTGAAAATCTTGGATAATTTTTGGTACTTCCTCACGGGTTCGCATTGGATATACCCAAGTGTATCTGGAATAATCGTCAATGAAGGTAATGAAGTACTTGTAGCCACTCTCAGAAGGTAAAGTAATAGGGCCCCACACATCAGAATGCACAATGTGAAAAGGAAACTCAAATTTACTATTTCTTTGAGGAAATTGAGTTCTACAATGTTTGCTTAACTGACACGTTTGACAAGAAAAATTAGAAACAAATACTGACTTACACAGTTATGGGAAAACAACTTTCAAGGACTCAAAGGATAAATGACCCAGACGACAATGCCACAAATATATTTTACTCTTTCTGAACTGACTCATAGACTCTATAACATGAAGGCCGGCCGTATTCTCCAGCATGTAGAGTCCATCAACCATACGTCCCCTACCAATCGTCCTCCCTGAGGCCAGATCCTGAATCACACAATAGGAAGGGAAAAAAGTCACAAAACAGTTTAAGCAATTTGTAACACTACTGATTGAGAACATATTCATAGGGAATTTTGGAACATGAAGAACATCAAAAAGAGTAAGGCTGAGGGGAAGAGAGAGAGTTCCTTGACCAGCTATGGAAGTGTATGATCCATCAGCTAGTCTCACTTTATCTCTTCCAGAAAGAGGGTGATAAGTTTGAAAGTAAGAGGACATACCAGTCATGTGTTTTGACGCTCCAGAATCAATGATCCATAGAGAGTCAAGGTTGTGAGAAGCAACATGGAAAGCTGTGGCAGGATTACCTGATGCAAAAGAGGTGGTGGGAGGAGTATCCACCTGGCGAATTGCTCTACCATAAAGCTCCAAATGGTCACGGAAGGAGTTTACAATATCCTCCTTTGGGTCAGATCCAGAGTAGCTATGTTGGCCATGTGGTGTTTGAGTCACAGTAGAAGTGGAGGGCTGATTCTCCCGAGTAACCATGTTGGCCATGTGGTGTTTCTTGGTACCTTGTTGCCCGAGCCTTCTAATTACATTTGAGCCTTGCTTCTTAGGTAGATCCTGAGCCCACTTTGGTTTCCCATGGAGATCCCAACAAGTATCTTTGGTGCACCACAATTTTCCTTATCTTCTGCTTTCTTCTGCAGATTCCCTCTCTTGGAAGAAGATCCACCACTAGTAGAGGTACCCCCCTTTGCCGCCAACACAATTGCATCCCCTCCGGTGATGTTCATCAAGTTTCTCCTGTTCTCTTCAGACTGGACAAGAGCATAGACCTCCTGAATTTAAGAAAGATCCTTAGAACTTAGAATTTGTATTCTGATGGATTCATAGATAGGATTGAGACCATGTAAAAGAGCAAACACTCTTTGCTGTAAGACAAGTTTCTTCTACAATTTTGCATCTTCATCACACTTCCAATCAATATTCTGGTAATGGTCCAACTCCTTCCAAACAGTGGTCAAGCCAGAGTAATAAACTGATAAACTTCTCCCCCCTGTTGACAAGTAGATGAGGCTGCTTGCAGTTGATAAATCTTGGCATAGTGTCGAAGTTCAGAATATGTGGATTTTGCCTGTTCCCATATCTCATTTGCAGTTTCAGCCCACATGAAGTTCTTCCTTATTTGCAGTTGCATGGAGATCAAAAGCCATGACATAACCATACTATTCTCCTGATCCCATCTATCATGTTCTGCATTTCCAGAAGGTGGTTCTTTGATTCTTCCATTTATGTAGCCTATTTTTCCCCTTGCAGTTATGTATAACTTGATCCCTCTTGACCACTCTAGGTAATTTAACCCATCAAGAGGAACAACAGCCATAGGGAAGGATAGGTCACTGCTCCCACTCATTCCATTCAGCATTGTGGAGATTCCGGATGTAGCTGAATCTTCACTATTCATGATTCTAGGTTTAGAAGTACACAAAACCAAAGACACACTGCCTTACAGAGCTGCTACAGTCCACAACTAGGCACTTGCTGATTTTCGATTTCACAGAGAACCAAGCACAAACACTGCAGTTGCAGTACTAGTTTGTATGACCTACACTTTGTAGGAGTCCACAGAACAATATACGAACACTGCACTTGCAGTGTAACCAGGTCTGAATGACCTACAGTTTTACAACTTTCATGAAGCTCTCTCAGTAGGAACAACAATACAAGTGGTGGTTCACCACACCTAATCGGTTGATATCCACTTTCCAGGGCAGCTGAACAGTCACTTAGGGTTTAGGGTTCATCAACAGTCCCTTAGAGAGCTGAATAGAGCAACACACAATCGGAGGAGGGAAAAAAACAGCCGAACAGTCCCTACTCAGATTTTAGGACATTAACAATCCATCGAAATAATGCAAGAAGAGAACCATAAATAGAGAAACTTCAGTTCAGTACCTAGGTCACCCGAACTGTGAATAGGCAGTACACTCATGGACTCAATCTTCTCTACAGGCTAGAACCCTTCTTTGTACATCTGGGATGGTTTTCTACAGTCTTCTTAGCCGAGCAACTCCAGTCACCAGCACATGGGCTGGAGGATAAAGAAGAAAAAACTTGTAGCAGAACCCTTTTCTGCGCTAGGAAGTTGAATAGTCGGCTTTCTTGTAGCAGAACCCTACTCGGCAGTGGAGACTAACTACAACACTAGAGAATGCTTCCTCTTCCTTGTCTTCGAGCATCAGGACTATAGCTTCTACGCAGCAATGGAGAGAGACCTCAGCTGGTTGTTTTCCAGGCCTGGTCGGTTCCGCTCTGATACCATGTTGAGCAGAAGAAGAAGAAGAAGAAGGAGAAGAGAAGAGGCTGTAGACTTAAGGCCTCAAAAGAACTGTTTCATGCGAGTGAAGCATTTGTATTTATACTATACTCGCCGTACAACACAAGAGGTCTACAAAATTACAAAAATACCCCTGCGGGCACTAAACCCGTGTACAGTACATACAATACATCTGTCAACACTAGCCATTCATTTATGTCAAATAAGCATGTAGATAAAGGAAAACGTTATGAAGTGTCTGTCAAGAAACCAGGGAGTGTCAGAATCTGACGTTTGTCCAACAACGACACTTCATCCACTTAGGAGAGTCAATCCAACACTCATTGCAGACTTGTTTTATTCCATTCTTCCAGTTCACTTTAGGTATAGTAGTCATACTATTCTCAGCATCATCATTCAATAATAAGTAGTTAGAGCATGGTGTGTAGTGGTAGATTTGTTATTTTACCCATTAGAAAAATAAATCATCATTCAATAACTCTATTTAGGAAATCTTGGCATTGATAGAACCTTCGTAACCATGATTGGATCATGCTTTTCGTTATTTTTCTCATTTATTTTTTAAGAAATTGAGTTTCTGTTGCAACCCATGTATGTTTCTGATCCATATCCATTACCATTTTTTGTTTTATGTTGTATACTTGTATAGTTTCAGTTCCTTACTTCTAATTGCCTTGAGACAAAAAAAAAACACCTGGACTTGATATTCCATTAGTTCAATTTACAGTTCCAAGTACTATTGGTGCAAGATAGTTTGCATACAGTTAGGACTGAATTATGCAAATCCTGAAACCAAGAAACTAACAATAGGAAGGAAGAATATTGGAAAAAGAAGAGAAGAAAGGGCATTTTGTTTGAACCAACACATCTTAAGAGGTGGAATTTGACCCACCAAAGAAGGGCTGTCCCTTGGGGATATATAGTGTGAATGTTGTGTGAATCTTTTTTTGGACTAGAATTACCTTTTATTTCTTTGTTTGAGAAAGGGTATAAAAGTTATTTTATTATAGCTTTAATGGCTATATTTGTGTATTTAATCCATCTCTAATTGTAAGGGTTGAAAATGTAACTTCAATTTATTACTTTCCACCTCATTTAATCCCCTCTCATTAAGTCTTATACTTAAGGTATTAAATCTCATTTTATCTTATTAAATCCTATATTTTAAGTTATTTTTCACTAATAAATATTACTAATTAGATTTATGTCAATATTTTTAACAATATAAATCCATATATTTTAAAATTGACTAAAAAACAATATCATTCCTTATTCACAAGTGGTGACTAAGCAATTCAACCATCCGAATCAAATTGGTCAACCCATCATAGTTAGGTAATAAAATTTTTAAAATAGAAATAAATATAGAAAATTACAAAAACTATAAAAAAATTAGACACATTAATGATATTTTTATTAATCAAATTAAAAAATATTGTAATAAACAAGAATTATTTTTATTGATAATGAAAATGAAATACATAATTTATTTCTTACCAAAAATGAAATTTAAAAATTAATAATAAATAGTTCAACTTGTGGGTTAAATGTGTTAGCCTTTAATGTCATAAGTAAATAATAAAAATTAATAAAATATAAAAGTACATAAATTTTGTAGAAAAAAAATCAGGCACATGTATAATGTCATGTATTTATTATATTGAACAGAAAGTAAGTGTGACATATTAGAATTATTTTGACACACAAAAATACAAAAAAATATGGAATTTTTTTAACACATCTATAATTCTATATTTACACTACTATTAAAAATATAAATAAGGTTGTGGAACTTTCTTTTGACTAAAATCAAGGTTTTAAAAATCGTCCCAAAAATGGAATTGCTTTGGCTTTCATTTTCCGAGTCAATGGTTCAACCGTCCAGTTTGAGTGGTTCAAACTGGTAAGATGTAAAATATAATGTAACTTTTTATTTTGACCCTTAAGTTAGGATTAGATTAAAGTCCACCATAATAATGGTGGACACACATTATTATGAGAGGGGAGTGTGAGATTTTGAGAAGGAGGCGGCTAGTTAAAGTTGAGAAGAAGAAGAAGAAGGAGAGAATGAAGCATCGCTGAAGATAGTTGTCACCATGTTCATTGAGCATTGTTGCAGAACTGTTTGTCCTAAGAAGAAGAAGGAATTGTTGGCAGCGGCTATCTTCTTGTTCATCATCATGCTGCTACAACATCGCTTGCCCTCTTCTTACATCTCTCTCATCTTTCTAAATCTCTTTCAAATCCCAGGTCATTTGGTGTATCTCCAATTTTAATATAAGATCGATGTTTAACCTCTCATCTCTTGCATTGATTTTTCAATTTTTTCATTGGTGTTGTAATTTTTTGTTGTTACAACTTAAAAAGAATCACATAAATGATTTTGTCCATTGGGAATAATTGAACAAGATTTTGAGATATGAAAGTTTTTATCATTTTTTTTATTTTCTAATTTATATTTTTAAAATAAATAAAAAATTTGGAATTAGTTTGAAAGCAACCTGAGAACCATTAACCGGGTTAAAGATTTTAATGGTTAAATTGTCTGAATTAGCAGTTCCTTGACCATTTCAATGGTTTTTTTTTTGTAAAATAACGGTTTAGGGCCAAAACAGAACTGATAACCTGACCAATTCCTAGGCCAAACAGTTCGATCGTCCGGTTTGGGCCGATTTTTAAAACATTGACTAAAATACTCATTTTTGAATTTAGTCCTTATTTAATTGTAAGGTTTAAATTGTCAATTGAACTACTACTTTTCACCTAATTCAATTCTCTCTATGTAAATCTTATATTTTTTTTTATAAATAAATAAAAAAAGATCTATGCTATATATAAAAGTGCAGATGCAAAGTGGACTTTTTTTGGACTAAAATTACCCTCTATTTCTTTGTTTGATAAAAGGCATGAAAGTCATTTTATTATAACTTTAATGCCAACTTTTGATGGCTACTAAAATGTCCACATTTGTTTATTTATTACTTCTCTAATTGTAAGAGTTGAAAATGTAACTTCAATTATTACTTTCCACCTCATTTAATCCCCTTATACTTAAGGTATTAACTCCCATTTTCTCTTATTAAATCTTATATTTAAATTATTTTCACCAATAAGTTATTTAAGTTAAGTCAATATTTTTAACAATATAAACCCATATATTTTAAAATTGGCTAAAAATTTTAAAACCATATCCAAGTGGTGACTAAGCAATTCAACCATCCGAATCAAATTGATAAACCTATGAAGTCATAGTTAGGTAATAAAATATTTAAAATATAAATAAATATAGGAAATTACAAAAATGTAGAAAGAAATAGACATCCCTAGATAGAGGAAGAAATTGTGGGAGGAATTGAGTGATGTTAGGGGCCTCTGGGAGGGACCGTGGTGTGTGGGAGGGGATTTTAATGTAGTGTGGTTTACAGAGGAAACCAACAACCCCAGACAGAGAGTGACAACTAGTATGAGAAAGTTCAACCATTTTGTGGATACTTTTGAGCTTAAAGAAATTTCACTCCTAAATAATCACTTGGTCCAATCTTCAGTCGAGACCAGTATGCTCCAAGCTGGACAGATTCTTGTTCTCAACAGACTGGGAGGAACATTGGGGTAACCTAGTATCTAGGGCACTCCCAAGAATTACTTCAGACCATTGGCCTATAGTGATGTGTAAGGAGGAATTGAGAGGTGATGGACCCACTCCATTAAGGTTTGAAAATATGTGGTCTATCTGGGATTCAGTGAGAAGATCAGGGAGTGGTGGGAGCAATCTAATCCGATAGTAGAGCGGGAGGGAATGAAGTTCCACAAGAAACTTCAATTTGTAAAATCACAACTAAAGGAGTGGAATAGGTTGGAGTTTGGGAGATTAGAGGAAAGGAAACAAGTCCTGCTAGAGCAAATTGAGGATTTGGATATGAAGGAAGAGAGGGGATCCTTTGGAGAGGAAGACAGGAAAATGAGATGGGAGTTGAGAAGGCAGATGGAGGATATTCTGATTAGGGAGGAAATAAGTTGGAGGCAAAAATCTAGGTGTAAGTGGCTAAAGGAGGGAGATAGAAACACTAGATTTTTCCATTCAATGGCAAATGGGAGGAGAAAAAAGAATCTCATATCAAAATTGGAAGTAGAAGGAGCAGTCTTGTCGAACCCGATAGAAATAGCAAAGGCCTTAGTAACTCATTTCAAATCTATATTCAGAAGGCCTTTGAATGAGAGGGTGTGGTTGGAGGGTTTGGAGTGGCCGACTCTAAGTGCAGAAAACAGATAATGGTTGGAAAAGAGGTTTGATCTGGAAGAGATAAAGACAACAATATTCTCAATGGATAGGACAAAAGCTCCAGGCCCAGATGGCTTCACATTGTCTTTCTATCAGGATTGTTGGGATATAGTGGAGAAGGATCTTAGGTCAGTCTTCGAGGAGTTTCACAATAGGGGAATAATTAATCCGGACTTGAACTCAACTTTCATTGCTTTGGTCCCAAAGAAGAAAGAGGCATCACAACCTAAGGATTCAGACCTATTAGTTTGGTGAATAGCTTGTATAAAATAATTGCAGAAGTGTTGTCCCTCAGGATAAAGAAGGTCCTCCCCTCTATTATTGCACCCAACCAAGGAGCTTTTGTAGAGGGAAGACAGATCACTGATCAAATCCTCATTGTAAATGAGAGTCTGGAGAGCTTCAGGAAATCTAAGAAGAAAGGAGTGGTATGCAAATTGGACTTGGAGAAGGCTTATGACTTAGTGGATTTGTCTTTTTTAGTGGAGGTGTTGAGAAGTGTTAGCGTAGGGGTATTTCTGTCTTTATACCTTGATTGATGTTGCTGATCTGTAATGTTGTGTTGAAACATGTGCTCTTAACTTAAGTAAGGGCACATAGGTCTTTTCAGTCATGTTTAATAATAATATAAATACTTACTGGCCGACTGGGAAAAGTCAAGTTGACTCTTTTAGTTCGAACCTGAATTCTCTCTTCTCTCTTTCTCTCTTTTTTTCTTTATCACTTTTTCTTCTTCTACATAACTGAACTCAATTAGGCCGAACTCTAAGGCAGACCTGAATTATAACATGGTAGCGTAGGAGTATTTCTGAAATGATGAGGATAAATATTCGCGGCCATTATCAGAACGAAAAACTTTAATGTGGGTACCCAATTGGTTACGAATTTCAGCATAAAATTTTTGAAAAATGGTAAACAATTCACTTCTTTCTTTCATTAAATAGAGCCACGTCATCTTTGAAAAATCATTCACAAAAATGACAAAATATCTGTATCCATTATATGACATTACTTTATAAGGACCCCAAACATCTGAATGAACTAAAGAAAAAGGACTCGACACACGGTTATCAACCCTAGAACTAAAGGGAACACGATGGTGTTTGCCAAACTGACACAACTCATAATCCAAAACAGAAAGCTGACTCAAGGACGGAACCAAGGACTTCAAGACTTTGAGCGACGGATGACCAAATCGGCAGTGCCACTGGAGAGGAGAAAGAGATGACTAGAGAGCTGTTGAAGTTCTACCACCACCACTGTCAAGATAATACAGTCCACCTGCTTCATGCCCTCCACCAATCTTCATCCCCGTCTTGAGATCCTGAAAGACACACATAGAAGGATAAAAGGTAATGGAGCAGTTAAGTGATTTGGTCAGCTTACTAACAGACATAAGGTTAAAAGGCAATTAGGAACATACAGAACTGATGAGAGGGATACAGGATCTAGGTCAACATTACCAACACCACAAATTGAGGATGTGGAACCATTAGCAAGGGTGACAGATTGTGATGTTGAGCAATGAGATAAGGAGGAAAACACACCTGGAGTTCCAGTCATGTGATCGGAGGCTCCAGAGTCAATGATCCAGGGATTGGGTGTAGATGCCAGACAAGCCATACCTAAGTGAGCAAAAGTCGCCGTGTTCTGCTGTGATTGGATAAACCTCTCATATTCATCACGGGGAACACTCACCATCTCCTTCATGGGACCATCTGTGGATGTAGGAGGCAACTGGTCAGATGAATGATTCTCCTGTCTAAAGTTGGAACTTAAGTCACCGGTCGCGGCATGATTGGCCCAGGTTGAGGGAGGGCCATGTAAATCATAACAATAGTTGATGGTATGTCCATCCATACCACAATGAGTGCACTTCCTCGGGCCTGAGCTACGTCCTCTACCACGGGCTCCCTCTGAATCTCTGCTCCCAGTACGACCACCACCACGATTATAAGTAGACCCACCATTGCCACTTCGGCCATATGCAGAACCACTACCACCACCACGGCCAGACTGAGCTCCTCGAGCTCCACCTCTACCACCACGGCCTCTCGATGCAGCAAAGGCAGATCTATCTGAGATATTAGAGTTCTCAGTAGATCCAATAGAAATCCTCCGAAGTCGAGCAAATACCTCTTCTAGGGACGGAAGAGCTGATCCCTCTAATATCTGAGCCCGTACTGGTTCATATTCAAACTTTAGTCCCACCAAAAATCTAGTCACATCAAGCTGCTCTCTCTGTTGTTGCTGAATCTTGACATCAGAAGTGAGAGGATGATAGACATTCAACTCATTACGTATGTTCCTCATGTTGGCATAGTACTCCTCAAGACTCTGATTGCTTTGTTGCAGATTAAAGTACTCTTGATAAAGCTGATAAACTCTGGTTGTATTGTCCTGCCCCGAATACAATTTCTTCGCATGGTCCCACACATCTTTGGCAGTATCAAGGAACATGAAGTTCACACTAATCCTGGGTTCCATACTGTTCCACAACCATGTGATGATCTGAGCGTCCTCTTGCTCCTAGTCTTCATACTCATGAGAGTCAGAGGAGGGTTTCTCCTCTCTGATGTGTTTTACCTTCTTCTTTGCCTTCAGAAAGACTTCAACGGATTTAGCCCAAGGCACATAATTCTCTCCATTTAACTTAATGGAGGTCATCTGAACATTCAGGTAGTCTGTAGGCACCATCACACTAGGTTTATAATCATTATTGTCTCCCATTATGTTATCACCAGTTCTGCACACTTGCTGAATTCTATTATCACAGAGATCTGCACACTACACACCACTAGGTCACACCTGTCACACTGATTGCAGCACTAATTGTTGCTGGAATGTGTGCTCTTTACACCACAAACCCTAGATCACACCTGTCACACTGATTTCAGCACTTATTGTTGCTGAAAAGTGTGCTCACACCACAAATCCTACTCCTACAACTACCTGATTCAATTCCCTCTATTTAAATATTACATTTCTTTTATAAATGAACGGAAAAAAACACTAAAAAGATAAAATATTATAAAAGGAAGAATTTAGCCAAGCAGGTAGACTTGTCAATGATACTTGAAATTTCACAACTCGATTCGATTATCACATATTTAGATGAGGTGTTTATGTAATCAGATTTGGATTTTGCAATATGCATCCTATTAATAGTAAAAAACAAAAAACATATAAAAACAAAATATATAATAAAAATACATATTTATAAAATTCTTTGGATACATTATCATCGTCTAGAATTACCACGTGCACACTTACTAGTATGTATATATGTATGACTATGTATAGTTTTTGCCAACATCATAAGAAAGTTGTCCTGATATGTATATGGTTTTTGCCGCTAAAAGAGGTGTGATTCTTCTATTACCAATTGAAAACTTGCAAATGATATTTCTCTGCATCTTACCTGTACACCTCAGTTGGAAGTTTACATTAGAGTGAGCAACTGAACTCAATGAAGTTTGCCCTAATAAAATGAGAAATATAGACCACTAAGTCTCCTCTTTGGTAAATATTGTTTGTTCAATTCAAAGAAATTTTCTTTTGAATTGTCCACTGCAGGTTCCATGTTGATAAAATGTCTTCTGCTCATGTTTATCTGAGACTGAATAAAGGTCAGACAATTGATGATATAAGTGAAGGTTTACTGGAAGATTGTGCTCAACTTGTCAAAGCAAATTCCATCCAAGGTAATTCTATGCTTCCTCCAATTATTCTTAATGTCTATCAATTTATATAGTTTTAGCAAGCTGCTAGCAACTCAAAATCAATAATCTCTTAGGGGCATGAATATGAATCTAAGGCAAGGTTTATCATAAAAAAAGCATATCTCATTGGCTTCATGCTTATGAGGGGCATTTGTACTAAAGTGTATGCTGAATTCAAATGACTAAGCTTCTCTTCTAAGTAGCAACACTAAAAAACATATATGACTAAGCTTCTCTTCTTCTAGCAGGCAACAAGGTCAACAATGTTGATGTTGTTTACACTCCATGGTACAATTTGAAGAAGACAGCTTCCATGGATGTTGGACAAGTTGGTTTTCACAATCCTAAAATGGTGAGCATTATATGTTTTTTAGTGACTGTATATTTTCTGGAAGTGGTTTATGAAGTACAATTTCTACTTCTGTTTTGATCTAGGTATCAGTTGAACATTTAAGGGAATAATGTCTTTTTCAATCTTTGTTTTTTTTGTTTGGTAGGTCCGCACTGTGAGAGTAGAGAAGCGCATAAATGAGATAGTTAATAGATTGAACAAGACAAAAGTTGAGAGGAAGCCAGACTTAAGAGGTTGTATTACAAATTTAGCTTCTATATGTGAAATGAAAATGATAGGTGTTTAAATTTTACAATTTATGCTATCATGCCCATGTGTTGCTAATTCTAGGCTTGACATGTAAACTTCTTCTAGCACTATAATCACCTGCTATAAAGATTTAACTGTATCAGTATGTCAACTATCAAGGTGAATTTTGGTTCTTGATCTTGTATTCATTTTGCTGTCCATGCAGCTGAGAGAGAAGCAGTTAATGCGGCAGAAAGAGCTGAGAAGAAACTTCAGTTGAGAGAAAAAGTAAGTCCAACTTATCCATGTTAGAGTACCTGTTCCAACTTATCCTTGCAACCTTTTAATTTTGTTTTTGGGATAGGCAAACAGGTTAGTAGTTAATTAGTTATTTACTGGGTGCAATTGGATTTCAAACCCAGGCATGTAGCTGGATAGAGTAAATGGTCAGAAACAATATATATTAGAAAGTGTATTTTAAGACATGAATGTATATGCTGTATTCTTGCAGACCATAGGCAAAGATGCAATGCACAACTTAGCAAAACTGGGAAGTCTGAGATATTGAATGATTAGAGTAAAACCCTCTATTTCTGTGTGCATGGACTTTTCATATTGTATAGCCAACCCAAACTAGTTAAACTTGTACTTGCATTAAGTGGGAATGTTGAGTTTGTCCAAGCAGGAAAAGGGGTGCTTGTAAAAATAAGATTATTGTCTACTACTCTTATGCACATCCAAAATGGTGGAGTTGTAATGCACTTGGAAGAATTTTGCCAAGGGTTCACTAGGGTTTCAATAATCTTCCAATATTAGATATATAATTTTCAAGCTATGGTATCTGACTGTCTATACCTGCTTGGTCTGTTGGGCACCAATGTCAGACATCAATACATTATATGTGTGGATACTGCATGAACACTTCTTTAGTATATTATATTGGCACCTTCTAAATATCTAAATTTACATATATATATATATATATATTTTTTTTTTGATCAATAACACTTTCATTAATTCATCAATAGAAGATTTACAAAAGGAAGACAAACACGCTTATCTTCCAAGAGCAACAAAGAACCTCAAGAAAAGGAAAAAAAAAGAAAAAGAAAAGAAAGAAAGAAAGAAAACACACTACAGTTACAGCTTGGCCCAAAAAAGAGAGTCCCTTTCTGCCCCTTGTTTAGCTAAACCGTTAGCTAGGGAATTAGCCGATCTTTTAACCCAACGTATCTTAACTTCCATCTCCCGCACCAGCCACTTGAATTTCCTCCTCTCATTATTGTACTTCCATAAACCATTGTGACCTTTAAGCAGCCACCTTATCACCACCTCTGAATCCCCTTCAATTAAGAGTTTCCTAATGTCCAACTCCTTAGCTTTTTGGACTCCTTCCATAACTGCAAAGATCTCAGCTCTAAGGGAGTCACCCACTCCAATTGGGCCTGAGAACATGGCAGAAATGATCCCATTTTCATCCCTAAAAACACCCCCAATCCCTGGTTGTCCCGGATTTCCCCTGCTACACCCATCAAAGTTTAGTTTCACGAAACTACTAGGTGGAGGGGTCCAAGCCACACACATTACTGACTTAGTTTGTGTGCAACTTGCAATTTCACCCCACTTCCTCAACAAGTCATCCACAGTGTAATCTGTGAAATGCTCCAAAGATTTCAGCCACTGTACCGCCCTAATTTGAATGATAGCCCTCAGATCTGTTGCTCATCTCTAAGCTTATGAGAATATCCTGGAGTTCCTTTCTTCCCAAAGTGTCCAACACACTGCAGCCCTTAGTCCTCTCCACATTGTCCTTCCCCTTTTTATCCGCCACCTGAAAAAAGAAGGGGAAAAAAGGCCTTGCAAGTTTGATGGGGGGTTCCAACTGCAATCAAAAAGGGACAAAGCCCATTTCCAAATTAATCTCGCAAAATGGCAAGACACCAGTAGGTGAAAACCAGTCTCCCCATCCGCTTTACAAAGAACACACCACTGAGGTGACAAACAAGTATTGGGTCTCTTCTTTTGGAGTAAATCACCAGTGTTGATTCTTTCCAGATAGGCTTCCCAACAAAAACTACCAACCCTAGGAGGTATTGCTCTGCACCAAACCTCATCAACAGGAAAAGGAAGGAAGTTAGGGTTGGTGGACTGACTTAAGACTTTGAAGAAAGAAGCACAAGAAAAAATGCCATTGGGAGGTGTCCAAATTCTAGAATCCACCCTAGTGGGGTCTAAGACAACGTTATCAAGAATTGCAATAAGGCTCAAAATAGTGTCAAAGTCCACCCAATCCCTTCTAGAGTCCCTCAAATCCCTTCTTAGACCCAAGTTCCACCCAATCCCAGAAATGGAAGAGGACGGGGTGGTAAAAGACGAGATTGGCTCATTTTTCAAATCAGAAAGAGCAAACAAAGAAGGAAACTGATTCTTTAGAGGGGCACTCCCCACCCAGGTTTGTTCCCAAAATTTTATGGAGTTACCGGAATTCAAATCATATCTGATATTAGGGGAGAAAACTGGTAGCAGGGCATGAATGTCTTTCCAAGGAGAATTTCTTGTGGTCCTAGCTCTGATTCCAGCGTCCCATCCATTATGCTCTAGCCCATGAATACTTGCCACTATTCTAGCCCAAAGCTTCTCCTTCTCCAAGGGGAATCTCCACAACCACTTACCCAACGGAGTGATATTCCTTCTCCTAAAATTTACATATTTAACATACTAAAAATATTAGCGGATTATGAGCCCTTAAATAGGTTCTTACTACCTCAGCCCATTGTTAAACCATGAGCCCTTCAATTAGGGCTGTTCATAAGAATGCCCAACCCGACCAAACCGACCAACCCGGGCTGACCCAACCCGAGTTGGCCGGGTTTTCATCAGTACCGGTCGGTTTCGGGTTGGGCAAATATATAAACCGATATATCGGGTCGGTTTCGGTTTTCTTGTGTGAAAACCAAAACCAACCCGACCCGAACCGAACTAGTCTTCTACTAGTTCGGTAGTTTCTAGTTTGAGTAGTTTCCTACTTAACTATAACTAGTATTCTACTAGAACTAGAAGGCCCATTAGGCAATTACAATTAGAATAGGCAATCTATCCTAGTTTCTAACTTTCTATAATCTTTTACACCAAATAGGCAACCCATTAGGCAATTACAATTAGAATTCAATTAGGTGTCCTTTTGTACAGGAGCAAAACCGAAATCGACCCAACCCGACTCAAACTGATCAGGTCGGTTTGGCCTATCAGTGGGTCGGTTTCGGTTTCCCCCTCAGGTAACCCGACTAGGTCGGGTCGGTTGGGAAAACCCCAATAAACCGACTCAACTCGACCCGTGAACACCCCTACCTTCAATTGGGCACTCAATTGAGCCCTTCAATTGGAAACACTTCTGAACTTTAATATTGTTTTGTTGACTTTCCGTGGATCTATTTTCATCAGTCAGTAACTCATTATGTTTTGTATGCATATGGGGCTAAGGGATGAACAGAAAGAATAAAATAAAATATAGAAAAATGAGAAAACTAGGTAGAGTTCCAGTTCAAAAAGGCCTGTAGTAACATCCTTGAACTTTTTCATAAAGTGTACCCAGTTAATTTGCAATCTTTCTTTATAAGAGGTATCTTCTAACCCAATCCTACAAAGGAGCCTCGGATTACCGATTGTGTCTATGGCTGCATTTAACAAGGTGATTTGTGTTGTCTTCCCCCTCTTGTAGGATATACACGCTCTTCATAAATCTCCTGACTAATCAAATGATTTTTTTTTTAAGATCTGTTGAGTGGGCCACCGATTTGTGTTGATGAGTGGGCCGATCTATGTTTAGTTTATTTTCCTTTAAATTAAGAAGTTGTTGGGCGTTGGGCCCATTAGTTTTTATTTTTAAAGGGGTTGTAATTATTTAGTTTGAGTTGCCACCCTATTAAGGGCATCTTTGTAATATCTCATACTTAAGTTAAATATAAATAGAATGAGGGGCTGGCGGCTAGGGTTATCTATCACAATCCTAGTTGACCTTCTTCTCCTTTTCTTTTCTTTCCTTTTCTCTTTCTATTGCTGAAATCTACAACTTTCTCCTCTTCCTTTCACAAGAAGCTTGACCGAATCAGCATATAAGGGTTTCTACTTGGTATCAGAGCAGGTTGAAGGTTTTGGAAGTGATTCACTCATGCAGCCCTAGATTGACCGACTCCATGGAGATTTAAGAGGTATTGAAGCTCTCAGGTAAGCCCAATTTTTGGATTTTCTTGATGGATCTGTATGCCCTGTGGCTGGTCTAGGGTTTCTCATCAGAATCAGGAAAAACTGGAGAAAGGGGAAGAGTCATGATTTTGTTGGACTCTTCAATTTTTGACATAGGTAGTGGCACCCTAATTTTTTAGGGTTCCTTGGGGTTTTTTGTAAGGGGCGATTCAAGTTCCATGTGGTTTGGAGGCTTCTAGAGAGGGCGGTTGCTTTTTCTCTCTCTTCTCCCATCCCATAGAAAATGAATCTTTCGTGGGAAGAAAGTCCAGGACACCAAAAGGAGTGTCGTTGGTTCTAGAAGGTGTTTTGTTTGTTCTTGCTGCAATTTTTGGTTGTTTTCTGTACCTCTTTTGAGAAACATGGAGGGACAGAGTTGAATATAAGCTCGGGAATGAAATGAGACCAGTGGGAGGAGGTGCTGGAGACCCCTTCGGAGCTGGGACCATTACTATAGTTAGGTTGGATGGTACAAACTACTTGGAATGGTCCCAATCTGCAAAGATGGCCATTGGGGCTCGTGGAAAATTGGGGTATATTACTGGTGAAGAGGTGAAACTTGAAACAGGCAACTCCCGGTGGGTGCAGGAAAATTATATGGTAATGACATGGTTGTGTAATTCTATGTTGCCACATATAAGTAAAAATTTTTTTATGGGCAAATACTGCTAAGGGGATATGGGATGGGGTTGCAGAAACCTATTCACAAAGGGAGAATGTTGCTAGGGCTTATCAATTGAGAAATCAGATTATTGTTACAAGGCAGGGAGATAGATCTGTTGCAGCCTATTTTTCAGTCCTTAAGACTCTGTGGTAGGAGATCGACTATCTAGAGACCTTTGCTTGGGAAACCACCAAGGATGCAACTACCTATCAAAGACATTTAGAGAAGTATAGGGTGTTCGAATTCCTTGCTGGCCTTAACTCTGACTATGACATTGCACGACAACATCTTCTTTCTAGAGACAGTGTCACTCTCTCCCAAGCATATGCCTTTGTGTCAAGAGAGGAGTGCAAGAGGGATGTAATGATGAAAAATCTCATTTCTGATCAGTCTACTATGGTAAGTGTCGTGAAATCTAAACAGAATGGCAATGAAAACAAAAAGGAAGACAAAAGGGACTTGGTATGTGACTACTGTAAGAAGCCTAAGCATACAAGAGATACTTGTTGGAAGCTTCACCCACATCTTGTGCCGACCAGATTGAAGAATAAGAAAGGAAATGCGCACATGGCAGTTACTGGTGATACTCCAGCCCCCCTACTACAACTGCTTTGGAGTCCGTTGCAGCTGCTGCAGTAAGGGTCGATCTTGAGAGGTTTGGGTTACTTCTAAATCAGAGGGATACAGCTAGTTTTAGTTCAGCCGCAAGCGGACAACAAGGTACAGGTAGCACAGGTGGAGCTCATTCTACCTCCTTTGCCCACACAAGTAGTTCACATGTCACTGCAAACTATGTTTCTGCTTCAGGTAAGGAGAGATCTCCTTGGATTATAGACTCTGGAGCCTTAGAGCATATGACCCATTGCTCCACTATTTTCTCCTCTTACCAGCTCTGTTCTGGCAGAGATAGGGTCTCTACAGCTGATGGATCCCATGTTCTTATTACTGGGAAGGGATCTGTCAAGATTAATGATTCTATTTGTTTACCCTCTGTCCTCCATGTTCCTAGATTGAACACCAATTTGTTATCTGTTAGTAGTTTGACTAAGAATCTGAACTGCTTAGTAATTTTTTCTCCTAGACGCTGTATTTTGCAGGATCTGGATTCAAAGAGGACGATTGGGAGTGGTCGTGAAGTGAATGGAATCTACCTCCTGGATAAGGAATTTGAGATTAAGGATCTTGGAGAACTGAGATACTTCTTAGGCATGAAGTGGCAAGATCGAAACATGGAATTTTTATCTCTCAAAGGAAGTATGTCTTGGACCTTCTCCAAGAGACAGGGAAGCTTGGAACAAAGGCAGCTAGCACCCCCATTGATCAGAACCATAGAATCAGTGCATCAGAAGGTGAACCAGTAAAGGACCTTGGGAGATACCAAAGACTTGTGGGTCGGCTCCTATACTTGTGTATGACAAGACCAGACATCTCCTATGCAGTAAGTGTAGTAAGTCAATACATGCATGCTCCACGAGACCATCACTAGAAGGCAGTTGACAGGATCCTTGCTTATTTGAAGGGACATCCAGGCAGAGGCATATTGTTTACTGATCATGGACAGTTGAAGTTAGAGGCTTATACAGATGCGGATTGGGCAGGATGCCTTGATGATAGAAGATCAACATCTGGAGTATGCACCCTAGTTAGGGGTAACCTAGTCTCATGGAAGAGTAAAAAACAAACAGTTGTGGCGAGATCCAAGTGCCGAAGCCGAATTCAGAACTTCTCTGGATTCGTTATCTGTTAGAAGAAATCGGTGTACAGGCAGAAGAACCTATGATGCTATACTGCGATAACCAGGCAGCAATTAATATTGCCCATAATCCAGTCCAACATGACCGAACTAAGCACATTGAAGTAGATAGACATTTTATCAGAGAAAGGGTAACTTTTGGAGAAGTTTGTCTTCCATACATTTCTTCTGATCTGCAGCTTGCTGATGTTCTCACAAAAGGCGTTGCAAAGAATAAACTGGAGCATGATCTACGCAAGTTGGGAATGTGTGACATCTACTCCCAACTTGAGGGGGGGAGTGTTGAGTGGGCCACCGATTTGTGTTGATGAGTGGGCCGATCTATGTTTAGTTTATTTTCCTTTAAATTAAGAAGTTGTTGGGCCTTGGGCCCATTAGTTTTTATTTTTAAAGGGGTTGTAATTATTTAGTTTGAGTTGCCGCCCTATTAAGGGCATCTTTGTAATATCTCATACTTAAGTTAAATATAAATAGAATGAGGGGCTGGTGGCTAGGGTTATCTATCACAATCCTAGTTGACCTTCTTCTCATTTTCTTCCCTTTTCTCTTTCTATTGCTGAAATCTACAACTTTCTCCTCTTCCTTTCACAAGAAGCTTGACCGAATCAGCATATAAGGGTTTCTACTAGATCAGTAATGAGATCAGTGAACTTTGTTAGATCTGGGAAACAAATAAATACAAAGAGAGCTCCTTCCATAAAAAGGGGGAGTACAGACTTTATACAATACTACTACCTTACCAAAGACTAAGTATTTTGTTTTTGTCATGAACCTCTTCCTGAAAGAGCACCATTTCTGATGGGTGTAGCAGGAAGATAGAATGAATTACATCAGAGAGTTGAAGAATGACCAACTTAAATGGTGTATGGAAATGAATTATTTGTGAAAACTATAAAATATTGGAATTCATGGTTCAGTGTGTTTTTCCTTTCATTCAACCTACTACAACAATAGAAAAGAAAAATATGACATGATGTAAACATGGAAGATAAATGGTCAAAAAGTACCAACACCCCAGTGGCACTAGGCCAGCACCTTATTTCTGATTTAATTTCTAAATGGCATTTCCTGAAGACTAGCTGCTGTACCAGGACCAATTTCAATTCCTTATTGTTTTTGTTCTTTTTAGGAGTGGGGTCTCATAAACTTTCACTGCGTACCAGCGCTATATTATCATTCGCAAAATAATACTGCGTTGAAATTATTGATAAAAAAAATCCTGTGTTGAAATCCCGTAAGTGCATTCTGAAATGCAACCTTATAAAAAAAAAGACTATTATTTCCTGAGTGCTTTGAAATATTAGAAATTTCAACTTGCTAATGCTATTACAGAAACGACGGGAGGAGATGGAGAGGCTTGAAAAGGAGAGGCAAGCGGAGATAAGGAGCTACAAGGGCCTGATGGTTTCTGAAAAGATGACCTCCAACAAACAGATTGCTGCAGCAAACAAATCGTTGCAAGAACTGGAAGAAGATTTCATGTGAGAGAAGCACCAAATAGATGCAAATGGTTCAGAAGATATTCAAAGAAGGGCTTCAATTTATCAAACATCACGGGCTTATTTCTGGAACGAGGAAATGTTTCAGAAACTTGAGATTGAGATGTATGCTAATTTTAGTTTCTGGAAGAGATTTCTGCCCATCTCATTGATGAAACAATGGCATTCACCTTGGCATCCAACCTCTTTCTTCTCTGACTGACATGTTCATGAGAAAGTGGAATTTGCCACATCTCTAGAAGACGAACTTTAAATATGTTATTTGCTGCTTGATCTGTGTAATTCACACTTAAATAATGATAAATATGGTATGGAATATCGATCTTTATATACTCGTGCTGCAACATCTTTTGGCTGTGAAGGAATACTGCGAACTAGAAGCGGGGGAAAATCTGTCGGTTTTTCCTGCAAATGTTGATATATGTAACCAACCCCGTTTAGATGTGATAAAGCTTTGTTTAAGTTAGGCATCTTCAGAGAACTTAACTAATGTTTTCCATTCACTTTATTCCCTTGTATGTTTAGACAGTTTTGTATTTAATTAATTTGGTATCTAGACAGTGGGATTTGAAATTTGTATATTTAGTCGGGTTTGATTATAGGGAGAATGACGGTTCAGCCCAGGGTCAGAATTTTTAGTACAATTGGGTAGGTATCAGTTCGGAATTGATGCTAATTTACGGCGGGCCTCGATATCTAATTTACAGGTTGAATATTTCAACCTTTCCGTACTTGTCCGTTGATTATAATGCCGGAAAACCATGATATCTAAGACTTGCAACCAACCAAGCAGTGGTTGGGATTTGGTCAATATTCAACAATGATAAAGGTGCATGCATTCAACAAAGTTGTCAGTCGGGAGCTCCAGCAGCTTCAAAAAGGAAAATTTCCCACCTCTAGAAAGGAAGAGCCAGTGGTTGGGATTTGGAAACATCAAGATAATCGGACAGTCCCGGCTCCCCACAAGGTCATCGATTATCTGGGATATAAAAGAATGGTAAATCACTTGCTTTGGATGCCCATGTTCATCTTGGGGTTGGCATGCATTCCAAACCTGTACCAAGTCTCTGAGAGCAACAGTTTGTGTTATTAAAGAAATTAGGTTTATCAATTTTCTTATGCACAACCAATAATCATATAAAATTATCAAAAAACCAAAAATCATATTTAGAACCGAGAGAGATGTCCAGAAGATAGCAATTTCCTTCCCCCCTCCTGGAGGCAACAAACCCAACTCAAGCCCTAGCGGCCTAGCCCCCTATTAAACACAACCAAACTACAGGTGTTAATATAAGGTTGTTTAGAAAGTGGGCCTCCAGGTTTCCGAGCACAAGGTCCGCCATATCCTTACATGTTTCCACTGCCAGTGCCACTTCCCACATGGGGAAGGAAAACCACATTTTCAAGCCCAAACAATCGTTCTGGTACCTGAGATTCATGCTCAAATACATCAAGTCCAGCCTCAGCCAACCGGCCTTCAACCCGTGCAGCAGTGGACCGCGCCCAATGTTTATAATGACACCGTGGATAATACTTGTAGTGCCCCGTTTGGGTGACTTTCAGTTTCAGGACGTGGCTTCTCATTCCCTCTCTTCCTCTCTCCCTCTATCTTCTTTTCTCCTCCCTCCCGAGCTCCACCGCCTCTTCACAGCACCGATATACAGCCCGAATCTCACCGCCATCGGAAGCGACTTTACAACCACCGCCGCTGCAACCCTCACATCCCCTCTCTCTTCACTTCTCCTCTCTCAACCGTTGGAGACGGCAAGGCTCCATTGTACGTGCATGTTTGATGAATTAATAACCCAAACCACATCACGAAGCTCATGAATTTATTCAAAGATTGAGTGGTGGACACAAATATTATCAGCAGTTTATACACATCTGCAAAATTGTATTATAGTGCTCAACAAAAAAACTTTTGGGGATGAAACATTCCATTTTGATGTAGAAGGGTCATGGCTTATAATATGTTTTGCTAATTGCTGATGGAATCCTGGCGAAATGTTTCTTTGCTTCTAACACTCCTATTAAGTTTGAGGGAATCAGGATGCTTCACTGATGCTTTGCCCATATGGCTGCGGAATTGGGTTTATCTGAACTCTGTTTCTTTTTCTTTTTCTCTGCAATCCTCTTATTACCACCCAAAAAAAAAACTCCTTTTAGGTAACTAGCATCCTTAATTTCTCGGGCAATATTCCACCCTTTAATCTGGTTTTAAGGCAGGAGGTAATGCCAAGTGAATGGTGGTGCCGTCCTCAAGAGGGTGGCTTTTCTTTGGTACCCAATGCATCGACACAACTCATCGCACCACTCGGATGGTCTGGTCAGTTTTGGGCTCGCACCAAATGTAACATTGACGACACGGGAAACGGTAAGTGCATCACCGGAGACTGCGATGGACTAAAGTGTGCGGGCGGTGATTGTTATGGGCCCGCGTGTAGGATCTCGTCACGGGTCAGTCCACGGGGAGAAAGCCCTGCTTTCCCTTGCGTGTAGACCCTATTGCGGAAACTGAATGGGTGATTTGTCCAAGAGACCACCCGAACTCTCCGAATGGGTGATTTGTCCAAGAGACCACCTGAACTCTCCTCACTCTTCTTTCTTGATTGGAAAACTGAATGCCTTTACTTCAATTCGTAGCTCCTTAAATAGGAGATTACAGAGGGAAATTCCTTGTTGGATTCGGCTAGGCTAGGGTAATCCAACTCAAACTAAAACTCCTAATTACCTACTCCTAATGATAACACAACTCTTACTTAAGAAGATAAAATAAGATAAGGATAAGGGATAAGGGATAAGGGATAAGGAATAGTGAAGCTGGTGGCGAGTTGGTGAGCAGAGCTGATGTGGTAGGATAAGTGTGGACCCACCTTGATGAGCTGTCATGTGGGCCCCGCCCTACTGCTGCGGCCGGGCGGTGCGGGCATCTCGCAGTGCTGCTACCGTGCGGTGCGTGCTGCTGTCGAGCGGTGCGTGCTGCGCGCTGTCGGGCGGTGCATGCTGCTGTGCGGCGCTGCCGGGCGGTGCGTGCTGCTGCCTATGACTGCGCCGCAGTGCACTGCCGGTTGGTGTGTCCATAACATCACACCCCTCCTGGACAACGAGCTTGTCCTCAAGCTCGAATTCCGGATACGTGGCTTGGAACTCTGCCAATGGATCAAATGGCTGCACACTATCTCTCAGTCCACCAACGACATGAACAACAGGGACTGCCCCGTAGCTCAGTGCATAAAGCTGGTTCAGTCCACATGGCTCAAATCTAGAAGGCATGAGGAGGATGTCTGCACCAGCAGTTATTCGATGGGCCATTTTCACAGAGAAACCAACCCAACCCCTGGCTTTGTCATGGTGTTGACGCTCAGAATGTTTGAGAAGCTGTTCCCGGTCAGGTCTCCCAGTGACCAACATGACTAGTTGCACATCCTGGTCCACCATCCAAGGAATGGACTCAGCAACGAGATCAACACCCTTCTGATGGTCAAGCCTGCCAATGAACCTAATCAGAGGAACATTCTCTCGAAGAGGAAGACCAAGCTCCCTTTGTAGAGCTGCTTTGCATTGAGGCTTGCCAGTCTGAAGAGTCTCCGCAGAGTAATTGGTGTAGCCATCCGATGCCAGGTAAACATCTAACTGTGGGTTCCCTTCGTTTGCATCAATCTCATTCACGATGCCCTTCAGCTTCCAATCACACTCATTTATTATTTGGTGCAGACCCCAACCACCTTCTTTAGTTTTCAGCTCCCAGGCGTAACCATGGCTTACAGTGACTCCACGATCTGCTGCTTTCAGGCTAGCTACAAGGACATTGAAGTGTTCCCCACCTCCTGGGTCATGTAGTTTGAAGTAGTTTTGTGGAAGATCCACATAACGAAATCCGCGTACTGGACCACGACCCCGGTGTGCTATGTTGTGGATCACAGGAACGCACCGGGTATACTTACAGAAGAGAACCTCAAGAGCAGCCTTACCAAAGAGAACCATGCGTTTTAAAAGTTACCTCCCTATCCTACCCATCCACCTTATATCTCTTGCACACTCCTGTTTCTTGGGCTTCTGCATAGTTACCATACCGTGGTGCCACAACCATAACTCTATGTCCACGCTGAGCCAAAGCCTTCGGTAAAGCCCCAGCAACATCGCCAAGCCCACCTGTCTTCGACAAAGGAGTGCATTCTGCAGGTACCAATATAATGTTCGTGACATTGTCCTTGGCCAAAGGAGGAGACCTTACAGTTTCATCCTCCGTGCACTGATCCTTGGGAATAACTGCGGCTGTAGGGGCAGCGATCTGCTGTTCGCTGGATGCCTCTGCCCAGTCCGGACGGCGACTATTTGTGTTGGCGATTCCCTCAGAACTCCTTTGTTGGAGAGGAATGCTTCCAGGCGGCGTCGCAACTCCCAGACATCTTCCTTGACTTCACGAACCTCCATGCTGGTTTCTGCTAGCCTATGTTCCAGTTCATTGACCTTGGATGATAGCTGCTCCATATCGCCCGTGACGTTTGGCTCTGATACCAAACGTTATGGGCCCGCGCATAGGATCTCGTTACGGGTCGGTCCACGGGGAGAAAGCCCTGCTTTCCCTTGCGCCTTCCCTTGCGTGCAGACCCTATTGCAGAAACTGAATGGGTGATTTGTCCAAGAGACCACTCGAACTCTTCGAATGGGTGATTTGTCCAAGAGACCACCCGAACTCTCCTCACTCTTCTTTCTTGACTGGAAAACTGAATGCCTTTACTTCAATTCGTAGCTCCTTAAATAGGAGATTACAGAGGGAAATTCCTTGTTGGATTCGGCTAGGCTAGGGTAATCCAACTCAAACTAAAACTCCTAATGGTAACACAACTCTTACTTAAGAAGATAAAATAAGATAAGGATAAGGGATAAGGGATAAGGGATAAGGAATGGTGAAGCTGGCGGCGAGTTGGTGAGCAGAGCTGATGTGGTAGGATAAGTGTGGACCCACCTTGATGAGCTGTCATGTGGGCCCCGCCCTACTGCTGCTGTCGGGCGGTGCGCGCGTCTCGCGATGCTGCTGCCGTGAGGTGCGTGCTGCTGTCGTGCGGTGCGTGCTGCTGCCGTGCGGTGCGTGCTGCCAGGCAGTGCGTGCTGCGCGCTGTTGGGCGGTGCGTGCTACGCGCTGCCGGGCGGTGCGTGCTGCGTGCTGCCAGGCGGTGCGTGCTGCGCGCTGTCGGGCGGCACGTGCTGCTGTGCGGCGTTGCCGGGCGGTGCCTGCTGCTGTGCGGCCTGTTGTGCGTGCTGCTGCCTATGACTGCGCCGCAGTGCGCTGCCGGTTGGTGTGTTCATAACAGTGATGCACCACCTGTTACACTTGCCGAACTCACCATCGGTGTCAACAGCACTAACAATATGGATTTCTACGACATAAGCCTCGTGGATAGCTACAATGTAGGTATGTAAGGGTGCTGGGTTGGACAGGAGCCTGCCAGTACGCTGTTTGCATTGCCGATCTCAACCATAGTTGTCCAGAAGGACTGCAAGTAACGGACTCCGGCGACGTGGTAGCATGCAACGGCGGTTCCGTGTTGTGTAGGGGCAGTGGGGAGGGAGGAGAAGAGAAGAGAGAGAATGAGAAGCAGCGGCAATTCCGACTGTGCTGGAGATTCGGGTTGTATGGGGGGAGCGGTTCGGTGCTGTGTAGGGACAGTGGGGAGGGAGGAGAAGAGAAGAGGGAGGGAATGAGAAAAGAGAAAGAAGCATTGGATGGGTTAATTGGATTTCATAATATTTTGGAGTCCATGCTGCCGTTAGGAACACAGATGCTCAACCACCATGGCTTTGTCATGGCAACTCACCTCTGACGCAGATGCTGTACCAAACGGGCTTGTAATTTGTATTCGGTTTCTCTGATTTGGAGTGATTACTGATCGGGAAACCAAATGCCTCAGCTCTCTTTGCAGTTGCTGAACCAATGCGGCCCAGTCCCAGAATGCCTACTGTTTTGCCACTGAACCGCAAAAGAGCAAGAAACATGAGCACAAGAAAGAGAAAGTTGAGTGCTAGCTTTACGTTTTAAAGGTAGTTACATCTTCTGATGAATTTAATGAAGAAATCAGTCCTGCAAACTCAGCTTCTTTTTCCCATGAAAGAAAATGTTCCGAGTACTAGCAGGACAGTTTAGACCTTGCACAGATGTATTTCTTTTGCTTTGTTCAAGAAAGTGTGGTGAAGAAAAGTTGTCTACACCTTGGATTTTGAAATTTTCTTTTTCTTCTTTTCCCATCAAAGCTTTTTCGGTATTATGTTTTTTCAGCAGCATAAAATTTTTCTTGTATCTATTACACTCTTCATCAAATGCAGTTCCTAGGCTGCTATACTATAGCAGCAAATGCATTCATATACCCTGCATGCCACCAATCTATTTGGCTTTCCTTTCTCTCTGGATCTTTAATCTGGCATGGTATTTTTACTGAATAATGTTACATACACCATTAGAATCTGTATTCAACATGTAATAAAATTCAGCATAGAACAAGGTTCTAATCTTGTATAACAAAAACCTAACAAAGCACCAGAAAGGAAACATCCTTCCCCAGCCTCATAAACCTCTAGTAATGTTTCTTTTATTCAACCCAAGAATAAAACCCACAATTGAACCAATTATCTCAATATAAATACAATTTGACCAATAAGTTGACCATATTAGATCTCCATGGGCACATCAAGAGAAGAGCATAATAAAAAGCTATCAGTCTAATTAGGTCAACCATCTGTTGTCAAATGAAATTCTAATGAGGTTTAAGTTTTTAATCACTCAAACTGCTTTTCTTTTAGTGAATGATGACCCATCTACAATGTTAATCCACTCAATATCACATACCACTTAGGCTTCAGGTACAACTCTGTTACACGCTGCCTTTTGAGATTTGCAATCACCTTGTACAATGTTAAGGATGGTATTATAGGATTCAACATCAGGAATTCACTTACTGCTACTGCTAGAAATACTAAGACAGTGAGTAAATAGGACTTCTTCCTACCTTTCTAATAAGGTTAGATAAATCTCCTTCTATAAAAACAAGAAGAATATTGTTAGCAAAGCCAAGTTTTTAAAGATCGACATGATATATCCAATACAGAGCATGTTGTATTGGCTTTCTGGCTGATGAATATGTTGCCTGAGTGGAATATCGGTTTCTTTATCATTCCACTTATACTTGCATCAGCCGATATGTGTTGGCTCATTAAAAATTTGCCACCTATTCCTATTTATTGCAACTAATTAGCATAATTTCAACTGATTAACCAATAATAAGTGCCAATTCAAATTTGTAGTTAATGCTATCGTAATATTTATTGCAATTCTCTAAATTCTAACCCTTAATTGGTGCAAACTCAAATTCATAATTAATACTAAAAACCAAGTTACTTATAAATGTGGAAAGTTGAACCTCTCCAACGTGAAATCCAAGTAACCTTTCTTTTTTTTTTTTTTGATAGATGAAATCCGAGTAACCTTTAACACTACACCACACAACATTATGCACATAACTCAGGTTTTATTTTTAATCTTTAATCTCATTTTATGAACTTTAAAATTAGTATTAGGATCTTTAATCCCATTTTATGAACTTTGAAATTAGAATTTTCCTTAGCAACCTTCCCTCAACTTTCTGTTTTTCTCTTGTTTTTTATCAAACCAAACACAGCCTTAAGTGTATCTTGGTAGTCCACACTTCACATAAACTATTAAAGTATGTGATTCCTATTTGTTTATACCTTATCCACTGTTATTTTTTTTACTAGCTACCTTATTCACTGTTGTTTCAATCTTAGATTTAGTGTTATTAATGTATTTGTGGGATGTTTGACTCTCCTTAATGTATCTATTGGTAATTTGGTATCTAGATCTTTCCACTGTGTCTATGCATATCCAAAGTGTATCACAATTCAAATCCTAAAATTGCCTTACCAATATGCTTTGTGAAACTGAAATTTTGAACCTTGAGTAAGACCCATGTCTAACAAGAAGCTCCTTTTTTTGAAGAGTAAGAATAACATTTTTATTGATAAAAAAGAAAAACTGATTACAACCAGACATGGATGCTAAGATAACACCCAAAACCAGCTATAGAAGGACAAGAAAGCCACGACCAAACATGATGGAAACAACCCCCCCTCAACACTGCAAAAGCACCTAGTCTTCAGCTTCAAACGTTTAGTCATGACCATTGTCATCCTTGTCCCAGACCTTACCTCCTTTCCTTACCAACTTCTTCTTCATTCTCTCTTCCTTTTTTCTCTTTTCAAAAATTTCAAAAGCTCTTCTAGCGAACTCCTCACCTCCCCAGATAGATAAACCTAAGCTCTTGCCAATTTTAACACCTTCACTTTATCCCCTTCCTCCTCTCCATCTTGATGAGCCAAAGTGAAACAATTCTCACCAACTCGACCTCCCTCCTCCATATTACCCTAACCTCCATACCTTCCTTTTCCAGAGTCGACCCCCCCCCTTTCATCACCCTACTTCGAATCTAAAACTTTTAATTTATTACTCTTGTAGACTCTCTTATATTTATTGGAAGGACCCTCCCCAATCAACCTGTCTTTTAGCCTTGAAAAAACCTTATACACCTGAACAAAATGAAACTTGTTTGTCTCTCTGACATTCTTCGATCCTTCTGAAGATTTAACGTCTCCTTCCTTGTTCATGCTCCTTAACTGACTTACGACTCCAATCCTCCCAACTGAAACTTCAAGCTTTTGGAACTCCTCGTACTTTGCTGATGAACCAAATTCCTTGTCCTTGTCCAAAGCCTCTTCTGAATCCTCAGCACAGCAACTAGTATTCCGTCTCTTGTCGGCACCCTCTTCCCAACCATCCTTTTCTACCCTTCCTTTCTTGCGCTCTCCTTCCAACTTACTGATTCCAATATTTTTTCCCTCAAACCCACCTCCCTTCCCTCCTTCTGGCCTCCTAAACAGCCAGCATTTTGATCCTCCACATCCAAATTCCATGGTTGAAACGTGTTAGGAGGTAGCTCGACAACAAATTCACCAAAAGAAATAACTTTACGTATTTGCTGACCAAGCCTTGTCTCCTTCTTTCTTCCACCACAGGGTTCCTTTGAATCAAAGATATTCTCAATCATCATCTACCTTAATCAAGTCATCCTTTGGAAATAGGTCCACTAACATTGATATTGTGTTCTCCACTTATTTGATGATTTACTTGCAATCACATCCTCAACAAATTCATGACTATTAGCCAAAGGAGTAAGAGGAACAAGAGAAGATTGCAAACTGCAATGTGATAACATTCCAATTCACTGTGATCAATAATCCAAAAGCAGTTCATAAAACGAAGGGGCATAAGATTCTCAGATGGCACTGAGGGGGAGATTTTTTCTTCAAAAACCTGTTTGTTTCTTTCTTCCCATACCCCTTTCCAACAAATTTGTCATTGCATGGTTTCCAGAGATGCAAAAAGTTGCAACATCTCATGGGGCACAAATGACCATTCCCCCACCCTCAAATTTGTTGGAGTTTGGATCTGCTGACCACAAGACGCTGGCCGCATCTTGTGCACAAGACACCACAGCTGCACATTGGTAACATCTCCCTATGAATGATTACAAAAGGTACAAGAGATGTTGTGTGGTTGGCTATAGGGTGTTATGGTAAGCATCTTTTGGTCAGCAGATCTAGATTCCATTTAGTGTTCCCAGGACCAAAAAAGCTTCCCGATAAATCCAGTAGTTGTTTCACTGTTCCAGGAATACCAGAAATGTCCCAATGTAACATTTCCAAATGCTGTCCAAGTCAATCTTACATATTCTGAGTAACTCAACTGTAGGTCACCAGAACACTTCCCTTGAGCTTAGGAAATGCTTTATGAGCAGTACTAAATGAAACAATCTCCATGTCCAAATTAACATAGCATGTCTTTGCCTTTTTTTTTTTTGATGAGTTATGCACATGTTAATTGTTTATAAATACAACTTCTAAACCAAAAATTAAATCAGTAAATGATTAAAGGAAAACTTAAATCTGGTTTTCAGGGGAAAAATGACTGCATTTTTTAGCAACCTCCTTGGTTCCAAGGAAAACACACATACACATAAAGGTATTAGAGCCATGGATACACTCTTTACCAACCCAAAATAGGTTATAAGCACTCATATCAATATGCCAGAAAAAGGTCTTTACCCAATGTTGGCCCCAACGATATGTCAAAGGGAGCATGATCAGCTATTTCTACTACTGAAATGTTTATATTTATGGTTATGCAGCCCGTCTAGTGGGTCGCCTGGGCAATGGACCTTTCAAAGCAATAGTCATTGCCCCGGTATGCTTTATTTACACTGATAAATTCTTATCATCGGAATGTATTTTCCATAAATCTTTAGTATTTTCTATAGCCAATGATTTATTAACTTTTATGGTCCTTTTAATAAATGAAAACATGACTTAATGCTTAATGCAAATGATATATCAAATGAGAAAATAGTTTAACCTTGCATATGCATATAAGCTTCTGAGGTCTCAAGGTTTTATATCGACACATGTGTTGTTAAGTCGAATACTGACCCAAATCTTGATTAAAACATAGCAAATCTTGGTTTGATCGCCAAGTAATGGTCATTCCAAACTGCCACTCATAAATCTTGGTTTGGCCCAATCTGAAACATAGCAATCTTGGTCTGAAGCATCGGATTACACCTAAAACTATATTAAAACTTTTCCTAGAGAATTCCAATTAAAAGGACAAACTTAACAACAGATTAATTCCTATACCGGGGCACCTCATAACGAGCCATTGCAGACAAAATCAAGATAGTGCAGTAAAGCTAGAATAATATAAAGATGGATTGCATTAATGTGTAGCCAATAAGCACATGCTTATCTGCAATTAATACAGAACACTGTGTGTCATTCTGGGTATCATCTGTCAAGAAGAAATTAAGCACAAATGCAGGGTGTCAAATGGCTCCAAGTGGCACCCTGAGTGGTGTATTTATTAATTGCAAAGACTCTGCTGACGCTGACAGAAGGATTTCCCAGGTGTCAATACCTATTAAAAGTTGAATGCATGTTCATTCAGACACACATAACACACATTAGAAATAATATCTTATGGGGGTTCTTTTTAAGCTATATATCTATTTATGGGTAATGATGGGAGCTGATGTTTCACCTAAGGCAACAAAAAATACATGAAATTCCAAACAAAAAGAGGAAAAAAAATCTCAGGAAAAGCAGTTGATAGTTTTGTTATGAATATAGAGAATTGATCTTTTATTTATCAACAATTTCATGGAATATGACATTTTTTAGTGGAAACTCAGAAATTTTCAGTCTCAATGGCTATGAAGATTAAATCCATATGCAAGTACTGATACACCATGGTTTATTGGTCTTTTGGTAAGGTTATTCATATATAGAAGAAGAAGATAAGACAGGACCGCTGATTCACAGATATACTTAATAAGCACAAGTAAGTCACAAATCCTCCTTTTGTTGAACAAACAATTCAAACATTGGCATTTCCACTTCTAGATCATTAAAGTTCAAAACTGAATCATGAAAGAAAAAGAGAACGGGAACATCCAAAAAGAATGATACAGAAGAACTGCAGACCTTCGTAGTCAATTTAAAATCCCCTCTGACCCACGACCCACTTCTCACGTAGCGATGTCAGCACAGCCAACATAAACCCAATGCTAAATCAGCAACATCCTCAGTAAGAACATCTGGAGTATTGGTAACCCTAATCCCTCTCTCCTTGCAGTTCACCAGATCAACCTTATCCAATCCAACGCTGAAGCATTTTCAAAAAAAAAAAAAAAAAATCCAACGCTGAAGTTAGAGACAATCTCTAACTTGGGCGACAAATTGATCATCTCGGCATCGCGATCAATCATCGCGCTCTAATCGAATTCGAATGCTCCTTCAGAAATTCCTTCTTATTCTGGGATTCCCAGAATCTGAAGAGCTTGAATCGCTTGTCGAGCTCCTCTTCCAGGAATGACGAGAATGTGCTGGTCATCAGAACTCCGATGGCTTCCATTTCTGGTGGATATCGAAGAAGAACAAAGATTTAATATTAAGACTGTGTTCGCTCCGACCTTCTTATTCTTCTTCTATTCTCGTCAGTGGCTACTCATTCCCAGTACTTGGGAGAACTCTTTTTGTTCGTTCTCTGTTGTCCAGTGATTACACATTTACACTGGTTCGGAATCTTCATTGATATTTTTCCCGTATCGGACCGAATCAGCGATTTGTTTCGCGCGACGAGTTCTTCCGAGGTCTGAAGTCTTAATGTCTGAATTCTGATTCTATTTTTTTGGCAAATTACAGATAACTACCCTGTACTTAGGGTGGTGGTAACACATAGCCACCTCAAACTATGTGTTGCGATAAAACCCCCTCCCATATTTTTAGATTTCAGCAGTTTACCGCTCCCTGACTGCTAATGGGTTAACGGTACAAGTAAAATTACTAAATTAAACCATTTGAGATTGATTCGTCAGTATTTCGTCTACCAACAATAAATATTAAAATAACCACTATAGAGCACAAATTGTTTTTTGGGCAAATTATTAATTCCCCGGCCTCACAATGATGAACTGATCATTCACAAGCATTCTCAAGATAAACTATGTTGAACAAAAAAGTTAGATAGAAAAAAAAACGTCAAAATGGTAAAATTGTCTCACAAAATAGCGTAATGGTAGTTTGAGGTTTTAGAAATATTTAAAAGAATATTCGAGAACCTAACTTATAGAATGCTAATGATGCGGACAAGGTGATGGAATTCAAAAGATCAAGGGGTTTGTCACAAAAGTATTTTTATAAAAGTGTTTTCATAAAGGTACTTTTATAAAAGTGTTTTCATAAAGGTACTTTTATAAAAGTGCTTTTACAAAAGTGTTTTCATAAAAGTGCTTTTATAAAAGTACTTTCATAAAAATAATTTAATAAAAATGCTTTCAAAGGATATATTTTGAAAAATTAAAAGAAAATGAAGGACAAAATAGTCACAAATGCTTATTTAAGTGCTTATTAGAGAAAAAGACTACCGAACACCCAATATAAAATATAAAAAATAAGCACTTGAAAAAGTTGGGTGTCAAATGTAAATAAGTGCTTATTCGAATAAGCACTTATTTTTAACTTAAGCACTCCCAAACATGGCCGAAGTCATGGATGCTTGAGCATGTTGATATTGTCTCCTGCCAAAGAAATGTTTCAAATGCAAGTGTCAGTCCTTACTCCAGATAAAGACATCAACGGGCTTTTAGCTTTGGATTATTCCTTCATGAATTGTATACTAATTAATCATCTTACAGCCAATCCTCAATTATTCAATTCTGCAAATCTTATTTTTTTAGCCAATGTGCTTAAATTTTTAATTCTAGACCCTTATTTCATACTCCATGAACAATATTTTTTTAGTCTTACTGATTGGCTTATAATTTTGGAGATCCATAATATTTACTTGCTTAGCAGATGAAAGAATGCAGAACCAGAAATTTTAGAACTGAAAATGGTCTTCTATACACCCAAATGTTCCTTTCTATCTGAACCATGAGCGAGTTAAAAAGGCCAATTTGTACAATCCTCCCATGGATTCATAGGCCCAAATTCATCTTAATTTTGTTTATTTAGCTTGACCAAAACCAACCTCTGTAGGCTGCCTGTAACAGCAGAAATGGTGTGGAAATATGTTAGAACTTAGAATAGACCAACCCTTGAATCCAATTTACCTAAATGCCGATCATTGAAGTATTGGAAATGTTCATTATTTTTAGTTTTACAATGACTGTAATACCTTCAGGGATAAGCCAGCAATCTCATTTCTCCATGTTGTATTGACTCAATAACTTCTATGTACAGGAAATACCAACTTCATCTGCTAACTGTTCCCTCCACCCATTTGTTTATACCCCCAAAGTGTCGATAAGCAACCCGGAAACCCCCCTCCAAAAAGAAAAACCACCAATAAAACAGAAAACAGAAAAAAAAAGAAAAAAAGAAAGTATAAAATGCTATGACATAAGATCCAAAACAACCTCCTGAATCAGTTGGTTTAAAACTTGCTTCTCCAATTCACCTACAACTTGGTCAGCTTCATCGGTGGAAAATCCATTAATCCAACCTAAATCCCATGCACCACCCAAAACCAACTTGCAACTGAGATCTTTTTCCAACATGATATAAAGAGTATCTACAGGAAGAACATCACCATCAATCTTGTTATAATTGCTCAAATTCTCGACTCCATCACATGCTTCCTCTACTAACTTGTCCAGAGAGATACTGATTCTTGGATTCATGAACCTAAACAAAGGATGAAACGCTTGCAATGTTTGCAGGATTTTCTGTTCCATGAGCTCATTGGCATAGTCCAAGAAGAGCCTGGGATTTGTCATTCCAACTTCAAGTACACTAGGATCCTCTAAGACTACCGACTCGTCAACATTGGCATCAAAGAGATCTGCAACACAGCTGAGAAATGATGGACTGCTAAAAAGTAATGCCTTCAGATCATTTTTGGTTATAATGCTTTTCCTCCCTTGAGTTTCTTGACTGATGAGCTTGCTAGCTTCTTCTGCATGTTTGATGCCTCTTTCATGTTCATTGGTGCAAGGTCTAATTTCAGATACAGAATTCTGGTCCTTGTTGCCGTGGTCTACAATCAAAACAAAGATATTGAATTATGTAAACAAATGCAGGTATATAGATGCCTGCCTAGGTCTAGCTGTGAAAGACCATCAACATTACTGTCTGAACAATACTTATTATGATGTATTTGTTATTTTTGAGGATGATACACTGATAGAAGGAAAGTGTCATTTGTAACAGTACAGCTATTAAGTACATGTCAACTAATACAGTACATATAAACCATTTACAGCATGAATAAAACACCACTTATGCACATTATTTAAACACTAGTTATGATTTTTCTTTATTTAAAGCTCTTTTACTTTCAAGAGATAACTTTGTTTAGTGCTTTACTTTTCTTGTGCAAACTGTAGATGAGCAAAATCTCTTTACAAAGATAGGCTTAGTCTGACAAGAGCTGAAGTAATGAACAATTCAGGAAATTTGAACCATTTTTTCTATTATCCTCTTACTTTTCTCTTAGAGGATCAATTGCCTGATCCTGTCATATATACATAAATGTATTTAGACATACATATCTGATAGTTAGATAGCACCGGTTAACATGCATATACACGAAATGAATGGAATTCGTTATTATAACAAGAAGTGCAGAAGTGAATGCAAGAGAACCTGAATGCTAGAGATGCCATATTTAATCTTTTTTGAAAATTCAACAACTAGCATTGTTCGCCGATACTATCACTAAGAAAAGATTTACCTTCAATTTCAATTTCAAAACCCTTTCTCCCTTCCCCAGCTAGGACTTGATCTGCGAGTGTTGTTGTCAAAATGCAATCTTTACATTTTAAGCCTTCCATCTGCAGAAGAGAAACTGAATTATTTTCCAGAAATCAACTTTCATATTCTTTATGCACTAGGAAAAAAAAAGAGCTTCTTAATTCTTTTATGGATGCATTTTGGTGACAAAGTCCAGGTAATGCATTTTTCTCCTCCCTGATAAAATCTAGAACAATAATATCTATCTAAAGAGCTCAGAGAAGAAACCAAGTGCCAAAAACATTGCTTGGGGCGGGGGGCAGGGGGGAAGAGAGAGAGAGAGAGAGAGAGAGAGAGAGATTATAAGCAAACTCACAACTGAATTATTTACAGTTGGATCTTTGACTGGTATTGCTTTCTTTCTGTGGTTTTTCTTCCTCTGATCAGTGGAATTCTGTAATACTGGCTTTGTAGTATTTACTGACTTAGGATCTTGAACAGTACTTTGTTGGAAAACCTGCTTCTTTGTGATGATCAACTCAATTTCAGGTTTTATCAACTTTGCAGAGGTTGATTTGGCCCGGTTTTGATATCTTTTTCCAGCTACAGATGTCACATTGTCTTTCTCTATTGGTTTTCTTTTGTCAGGTGGCACCATTTTTGTCCTCTCAGCATTTTGATTTGTTGATTCCTTGTTCTCTGGCTTTTGATTTAAGGAAGCATAAGATTTCCTCTTATTAGGAGATGCCTTTTCCTTGTTCTTGAATACCTTGACCTTGGGTTCTCTGGGTTTCTTTGTCTTCAATTCTTTCACCTCCTGGGGTTCCTTAGGTGATATTTCAGGGTCCTTAGCTCCTTCCTCCCAGATGGTCCTTTTGGTTGGAGCTTCCTCGTCTGCTTCCAGTTTCCTAAGCATCTGTGTTTGGTCCAAAATTTCCTCTTCCCCAATAACAATTTCAGCTGGAAGCTCTTTTTTCACTTTCAGTCTTCCAAGCATCTCTTTAAAGCCTGGAGCTCTCTCTTCCCTGATAATCATTTTAGGTGAAGGTTCTTCTTTCACCTCCAGTTTTGTGAGGATTTCTTTAGTATCGAAAGCTCCCTCTTCATCACTAAACCTTCCCAACAAGGACCCTTCTGTCTTTGCATATGGAAAATGTAGAGGTTTTATGATTACAATAGGTGGAATTTGATAATCAAACCTCTGTTCTGAACAGGAAGTATTGGGAAGATGGGAACGGTGTGTATATCCTTCACTACAATTGTTCTTCAAATGTTCTTTAAATTGCATGGCCTCAATAATTTTATTCAGAATCCTATTCTCTGGATTAGCACTCAAGTCCACAGATTTTGTTTTCCTAACTTTTGGCATGTCAGTACTAAAAATATGTCTCTGTTGATTTGAGCTCTTCTCACTTTCCACCTGTTTCTCAGAAGGCTGGACTTGTTCTGGTGGGAGTTCTTCCAGACCCATAAGCTTGGCAATCAAATTTGGTGACTTTGCCTTTTTATCTTGGGTTGGTGAACAGTAAGCAGATGTTGATCTACTGGAGTGAACCATCACAGACTGGCTGGAACTTGTGGAGGGAATATCCACTGTGGAACCAAATTTCCTTCCACTGCAGGAGGTCTTTTCTTCTTTGGAAATAGAGAGAAGGTTTTCCCTGTAAATGCCATCTCCGATCATTTTCTTGAGTTCCTCCCTGCATTCCCGTGAAGAGTCATCAACAGAGAGCCGAGACATTTGCAATCTTGTCTGGTAATCTTTGTCTCCAAATCGACCAGAATCCACTCTGTCAATATCCATCTCCCCCTCTTGGTCAGACCTTGGTTTCTGCTTTTTCTTCAACTGAGCCATGTATTTTGACGCTTCTTGCAGTTTTCCCAGCACGATTAGAGACTCTTGCAGATCCAGAGCACCTTTCAGAAGATCTCTTGTGATATCTTTAGACTGCCCATCAAAGCTCAAGCCCCTTGACCATGAGTCGATCATATGGTTTATCTTCTGAGCTCCTCTGGAGACCTCCAAGAGTTGAGAGGAGGGTAGAGCATGTAATTCTTCTTTGTTCCCTTTAGAGACCAATCTCTTCCTTTCTTCCCTACATACCGATGGATTTGACTGTTCCTTCTGAAATCTTCGGCAATCGCTACTAGGCTCCATCTTTCGGATAACATTCTTGGTTCTGACAGTCCGACATTCCACAACTCCACTTGGATCATTACAGATGAGAAATGATCTGTAACCAACTGATCTAGCTCTGTTTTGAGGCATTTTTCTATTGCAGAAAATTCCACTGAAGGGTCAGAAACTAGTAATTATCAGAGCATAGAACCTACCAAACTCATTAAATTTCTCCAAGAGAAACTTACATGGTCTTGGATTTCTCAATGAAATTCTTCGTGAGACTAGTTACAGAAAAAAAAAAGCAGTACGAGCCTGTTTCATGGCAAAATACAGGTAAAATGAAGTATCAGTTGCTGCCTATTCAAATAAAGAACTAAAAACTAACATGAAATCCCTTTCGTTGACAACTCCAAACCTGGGCTCTTGAGTCTTCTCAGAAGTTTCTGATTAAGATTGATAATTGACAGTAGTGGACTCTGATCAACCACATTTCTTCTGCTCTTCAACAAAACTAACCCACCAAAAGAAAGAGTAAGTAAGAAAGACGGACATGAAAAATACACCGAAGTCACTCCTCGAACGGACAACTAATGTGCTAGCTGAAAGAGAGAAAATGAAAACAAACAAACTAAGAACTTAAAATGAAAATATCATTCTTTTTCATGAAAAAAAAAAATCAAACCTGAGCTCTTGGGTATGCCGCAGTTCTGTTTTCTCAGAAACTTTTTGTTCATGTAGTCTCTTTCATTACCTCTGAATTAAAGCTTCTCTCCTTCAACATCTACTCAAGACCCCCCGATCAATAAAGCAAGCAAGAAAGAAAGAAAGACCCACGTGAGAAATCACGAGAGACCAGTCATAGAATGCGAGAATAACTACAGGCAATAGAAAATTGAGCTGAACCCAGTAACGGTTTCAGAGATTTTCACACCTCCATGTACACTTGGTGATGCAGATCCAAGAAGACAAGAAGAAGAGCTGTTGAATTGACAATGGGACTGTGGTTTCTAGCGCCGGCTACCCACTCCAGATACCGAGAACAGAAGTTGGATTTCTTGATAAATTTTTTATTGATCGAACATACAATGAAATGGTTGAATTGTTTGGGAATATAACTTTCTTCTTTTGGTTACTTCTGGTTCTTGTCGTATGCGTGGTGAAGACTGAAGAGTAACCAAAGAAGCAACTCCTTCAGAGTTCAAACATGACGAGGAAAAACCGTAAAGATGGAAAAGGAGGAAACAATCGTAAATCTGAAACCATTAACAAGAAAATTACCAAACAACCCACTTGAAACAGAAGAACTGGTCCGGAAGATTTTCAGTCATAAATTTATCTATTTGTTTATTATTTGCAATCTCATAGAATAGTCTGCACCAGTGAGTATGTTTGGTCATTATACTGTAGCAATTGGATTTATTAACCGACAACATTACAGCTATCTGCTCTCTGGGCCAAACGGATGTATTAGCCCAGAACCTATCAGACTCATCGGATATCCCTTAACAGGGCAGGCCACTACTCTCATAAACCGACCCGGATTTATAAACCACCGGTTTAACATTCGGATTATGGACGGTCAAAGCGGGTAGGACTGGTGGAGGTGGGGTCATACCCTCTGACTGACACATGATTGACGATCCAAGGAAATGGCGTTGATTTTAGTTAGAGCTGTAAACGGGATCGGATCCAGCTATATCTGCATCCGCATTCGATTATGGAATCTCTATATTTATATTCACAATTTAATTATTATTGGGATGTAAGTTCGGACATCCAAATCCGAAATAATCGATTAAGAGTCAAATCGGGCATCATACTTTTGAAGTTCATTGACAACCCTAATTTTAATAGTTCACAACTCTTGAAAGTTGCCATGTAGATGAAGATGATGCATCCAATTTCCTTTTGCACATGGCATATGAAATGGACGTCTCAATCTGCATTTATAGACCAACTTTACTGTCTATGTCACTAAAGCAGGCAACTAGCCACGTGCCAAAAGCCTAAAACCATATGGCCAACTCATTGTCAACTAACGATTTCTGACGAATCAAACGAGCTAGTGAGATAAAGGTACACACTACTGAACCCAATTCGCCCATATCCGACCCATGTACTACACATTTTCTTTCATCAATTCGTGTTGGCCTGAATTACATTTTATATTACTTTGGGTTCGGGCTTCAGATTTGGTTTTATTCAAATTTTAACAAAAACCCACCCGAACTTGTCCAAATTTTATTATTACGTTTGATTTGGAGGAAAAGTTAAGAAAAAGAAGGAAAAGCTAGGGAAATTTAATTGCACTAAATTTATCATGAAGAACCTGCAGTTACACAAGTTAGGTGATGTGATTCATATTCAGAAAGTCTGGATCTCCTGTCCACACAAACTTTGCTCACATTTACCGTAGTCACATATGGAGAACATCTCATCCTCTGCATAGTATTATGCAGGGGGAGATGTTCCCGATTCACGGGGGTAGTGTGTTGTGGGTAGACGTGAGCAAGAGATCTGAACTCATATTTAGTTTGGATATACTCCTCACAGAACATTTTTCATACCGGTCATGGTATGTTCTAGATAAACATAGGGAATATCTCTTATATTTGTATATTGTTATTCATAAGAGATATTTTCAATATACGGTGAGATGTGTGTGAGGTCCGTGTGAGAAGCTTTGAACCTGATAGGATCAAATTGACAAGCTTTGAATCCAACCCATTGATGCTTGATTAGACCTTACTCCTACCAACCAAAACTAACTGATACCCTTTTTGATTCTCAAATATGAATTGCATGAAAAATATAAAAAAGAAAAAAAAAACCATTGACTTAGGATTGCTCTCTCGCCAACTATAATATTACAAAATCTTGTAACCAATCAGGTGGTTATCAAATTCAGGGAAGGGGGGTTGATTGGTCAAAATACTTCCAATATCATGTCTTTTGGCAGTATAATATATATTTACAAAATCAAAAAGATATAACAAGCAAAAAAGAAAATTGTTTTGGGTTCCTGTAGGTTGTGTTTGGTTTGAAAGAAAATATAGGAAAAAGAAAAAAAATGTAAAAAAATTTATATAAGGTTTGTAAAGATTTTCCTATATTTTTTTTTTCTTTCCCTATTTTTTTCCTTCAAACCAAACATAACTATAGAGGATTCGTACATATGGTGATTTGGATATAAAGCAGAGTGGACCATGTTCATATGGTCACAAGACTTTGCTGCAAAAGCAATAAGTAATACATATGTGACATTTTGATTGATTAAAAAAATGCATACATTGTATTATTACACCAAAATTAAGTGGGATTTATCTATGATACTAATCATAAAAGCCCATCATATCATACAACAAAAGTGTAACCAATGAGATTTATCAAAATTGATGAGAGGTTGATTGATCCAAAGTTCTTTGGCATCATAAATTTTTACTTTTAACTAATATTTTTACCATCTAAAAACTAATAATTTTGACAAAAAAAAATGAACATGGTTCTTGATGGGGCATGATTCATGTAGTTTACCTAACCATAGAACTTTTACAAATTGTACTGAAGCCATCATCAACATCATCCGGTACATGGTGCTTTTGGACATAAAAGTAACTGGACCGTATTCATCTTTTATGGTCACAAGATTTTGCTGCAAAAGCAGTAGATATGTATTGCATTTTCACTATCTAACGACTTACAATTTGACAAGGTTAAAAAAAGGAATGATAAGGAAAAAGAAAGCATGGTTCTTGATGGGGCATGATTCATGTAGTTTACAGAAGAATGAAAGAATGAAATTTTGACAAATTGTACTTATGCCATCACCATCATCAGGTATGTGGTGCTTTGGATTGGATATAAAGCAAGTAGACTGTGTTCATCTCTTATTGGGTGGTCAGATCAGATGATTTGCTGCAAAAGAAGTAGATTTGTGCTCAGTAAATACATATATGGCATTTTTGCTAATTATAAAAAAAAAATGCATAGACAACATCACTAATTTTAATTTTTAATTAACTTTTTTATCATCTAACACACTTTACAATTTGACACCACAAAAAGAAAAAAGCAAAAAAAAACATGGTTCTTGATTGGCATGATTGTGTAGCTTGCCCCAACATGAAATTTTCACAAATTGTATCCATGTCATCATCATTTTAGATGATGGTGATGAGTGAAACTTTCCTGTTTGGGTGTGGGTGTTTGGCATTGGTGTGTTTCATAAGCATTTTGTTTTTGATGATGTGTCATGCATGCCATATTAGCAATTAAATGGAATCGGTAAGAAAATCACATTTGGTAATCTTGTTTCTCAAAAAAAAAAAAAAAGTTTTCGTAGTAATTAGCTTTGGGATTCGGAAAATGAGAGATTTCTTGAAACATCAAATTGACATTTCTTAATCACCCAAATGACATGGAGTATCAAAATTTGAAAAAATTTATTATTTTTTTTTTTGAGGGGTTCAACTGGAATCATAAACGTGATAGCAATCAAGTGTTATTTATCAAAATTCATGGATGGGTTTTGATTGGTCAAAACTCTTAAGTATAATATATAGATTTTACCTTTTATGAGATGTCACTCAATTATCATTTTAAATATATTATAATATTAAGTCAAATCACTTTATCCCAATCATTCAATCACCTGTATCTAGATTTTTTTTTTCCAAATTCCACAAACAAATGTTAAATAAAACGCTTATAAAACGCATTAGTGTCAAACACCCAATACATGAATCATGCTCCTCCAAGAATCATGTTTTTTTTTTATCAAAATTGTAAGGGAATTTTTTGGATTTGACCATGATGCCGGAAAGGCATGATAACGGAAAGACTTGCAACTAACTAATCAACCAGTGTCATCGTAAAAGTAAAAACCTCACAAGGCGTTTATGATCTCATGTATTTCTGGTATTATAGATTTTTCTCCTTTTCTTTTCTTGATAATGGGTTATACATCGGAGGTAGCCTTCTAGAAACTTTATCAGATTAACTGACAATCTGACACCTTCAAATTATAAAACGTTAGAAAGAAGATTAGTCAAGTTTAAGGTGATGTTTGGTACCGTTTGCGTTTATTCAGTAAACATTTACCGATGGTGCTATATAGGCGTTATCACAACATTTTCTTTCTTTTGTTCTTCTGCATACATTTAAAATGTAAAAAGTAAATTTTGGTTGGCATTTATATATTTATTCAATAAACATAAACGATACCAAACACATAGTAAATCAATTGTCCATTCACTCTAGTGTAAGACGTAAGTGCAGGAGATTCAAACGGAAAACAATCACAATTTTTGCCTAGGTTTCATCGTTCAGTTGTTGAAACTCTAAATGGCACATTTTGAAAATTTAAAATCCTTTTCAGCATGGACCACAATCTCCATATTCCAGAAATTATAGCCACTTGATCATTCATAATTTCAATTGGTACTAATTGAACGGTCAGAAATCATGGCCGAGCTAGGAACGGTAAACGCGTAGAGCACAGCAAACCAATCAAAAGCCTTTCTATGGTATGCCATGTCATTCACTCATTTTAGAGACGAGCAGTCGAGCAGCCATTTGATTGTGGCGCTAGCTTCCCTATTTTTATTTTTGAAACTAGGAAAAATTAAAAAGAAAAAAAGAACGAGTGATAAATAATTAATGCGTCCACGTGACATGTTATAAATGGAATCACAGGACTCTTGTTGTTGACTGGACTAGTGGACTCTGGACTCTGGACTCTGGAGCAAATCTGACCGTTTTGTCATATCGTTTTCGGTGTCCCTCATAAATGATAAATATTACGGAATCGGAGGAGCCTGCTTTCTATTCTATTTTCTACTTTTCTAGTACAATTCAAGTCTCAAGACTCATGTATTTGTAGACGGTAACACCTGTCCATAAAGGCATAAACACTATACTCACTCAAATCTCTGTCGGAAATCGGAATGGTGAAATGATTGGGTTACCATCAGGTCCGTCACCCGCTGGTGACTCGTAAGTGGTATGACGTGGCAAAATGCCTGTCCTCCATCAAACTGTGAAATTTTATCTGAACCGCATACAAAATTTGCACCCGGTTCACCATTTGTTCTATGCTTTGCACTTTTACCTGCTGCAAAATTTGTGCTTTTTTGTTTCTCATTTAGTCATTTGCTCTTGTTGGTAGTTCAAATTTTACACCTAAAAACCTGATGCAAATTTTATACAACCCTAGTTCTCTCATAGTGGGGACCATATCATTTTGCCTTTCACATTATTCCTCTAAATTAAATAATCTTCATCCGTTTTCAATTCTCTTTTACATAAGGTGGGCATGTATCATTTTATTTTGGGTTAATTACTCAAATTTACCTTATATTTTGACTAAAATATTTAAGTATACCTTACAGTTTGCAAAATTATTTGGATATACCTTGTAAATGGCCCACATAACACAAATAAGTCATTTGTTAAAGCTCGATTTGGAAGGAGTACAAATATAAATGTATACAATGTAAAATACATACAAAATAATACAGAATACAAACATGTGGGCCTGGGTTCCACTTTGCCACGTGGTCCCTGACCTTGCCACGTCAGCACATTACTTCTCATTCCATTGCATATATGCATTTTGTTGGTGGGTGCTGGGGAATGCTAATATATCTATCTCATTCTATCAATGGTTGTGCAGGACTATTCATTGTCAGTTGATTTTGAACTCTGTTTTTTTTTTGGCTTTTTGGCATTAAGTTTGTAGCAGAGATTATATCATTTGCCGTTTTTAATGCAAGAAAGGGACCTCTGACTTGATTCTTTCTAACTTCAAATTCTACCAAATAAAATGATTCTGCAGCTGCTTAACTGCTTTCATTGCCTACCAAACAAGCCAAATAAAGAAATCATTATATTACCAAATACCAAACCAAAACCAGCAGGTAAGCTGTGATATCAGACAGCTGAGAGCTGTTTTCTTTTTTATTATTCTGTGAGAATAAACCATTAAATTATAATTAGAACGTTTCCGTCAAACAATGTTCCATGAGATTTTATAGTCACCCGTGCGCATAGACTGAATCATGCACAGTACGCCCTTGTGTCTCACCTGCGAACCAGGACCACTGCCCATCCAATGTGTGGGCCTCGTCTCTGGTTGGGTCAAGCCCTAATCTCTTATCGTCTTTCTAAACCCACCAAAATATCGATCCGAAATCAAAGAGGCCGGTCCACCTTCATAAAACAAATGGATTAAGCATAGATGAGGACATTATTTGGATTTGGATACTTGGATGCGTCCGACTCCGATTTGAATTTTGAAGCCAAAAGTGAGCTTGGTTGTTAATTCAAGTGGGCTTCCCGAACACGGCCAACTCCGATTTGAATTTTGATCATTAATGCCTGCGGTAGTTGACGTATGTGTGTTGATGGTCCAATCAATGATCATCAATTTTGTATACCGAAAATGTACGGCGAGGATGAATTGGAATATAGCTTGGTTCTGACATTCCATAAGAGAGGTTCAAATTTTGGTGCAACAAACTGAATTAAATTGGTGATGGGTGGACAGTGGTGTGTTCCTAATCGAGTTAGGGTCAAACCTGGTTGTGGGCACAAACCCGCGCTTGGTTTGGCTACAACTACCCAGTACCCACAAGATTACATTATTTCAGTTTTCAAATTGAGAAATGATATGACATAAACTGCTTATAAATAACTGGATCAGAGTCCACATCGTGTGTAGGACCCATTTTTTTGTTTTGATAATTAGTGTGTAGGACAGTAGGACCCACTTGGACTAACAAATGGATTACTCACTGAGCGTTTGTTTGGCATCGTTGCCGTTGCTCCACAAAATGGCATCACATTAGTGCCATGTCGAAAAAATGGTGCTTCATGAAATAGGCATTTGTTTGAAAACATTTTTTAAGAAAAATGATATTTCAAGCCATGTCTTAGAAATCAGGAAGTCATGGCCTAGAGCAACGTTAAATTTGGTGTTTCTTAGAGCTACGTTAAATTTGGTGTTTCCTGGAGCTACAGCTTATTGTTGCCAACAGAGATGTGAGGTGGTACTGGATAATGGGTGCCAGTGCTGAAAACGTTTCTTAAAGCATTGGTACCAAATAGAAAAAGTTGTTGCTCCAGGAAACATCCTACCTGACAACAACGATTCCAAACAAAAAAAAAAAGACAATATTTTCTTAGAAAATGGTGCTTCCAATCCACACATCAGCAAAGAAAACGGTGCTTCATCTGCATCGATGCCAAATATATACTCAGAGATTGGATCTACTTCATACAAAGCGCATCTCACAATGAACTCATAGTCTCATCCCACCGTGTATTAGGAATATCTCTATCCTTTGTGTTATTATTCATGGGGAGATGTTACCAATACACAGTAAGTAAGGTGGGGCTGTGAGGTCTGTAATTCTGTATAAGGTGCATTCCGTGAGGAGCAGATCCCAATTCACTCACTAACAAGGTAATTGTGTTGGGGAATGGGGATCACTCTGAATCTGCTTCCCACAAATTATTCTATCTCTACCCAGTGTATTTGGGATCATTTTTCATAAATGACAAGAGATATTTCCAATGCACAGTTATAATATCGCGTAGGTAAGGAGGTAGGAATAACTTGTGGGATGCGATGTGATCTCTTGCAGAAGATTGGTGCCCCACAAAGGGTGCCCCACAGACATTGGGAACATTTCATCTATTGCAGGGTCAATGCAACTTGTCAGGGTGCCTCTCTGCTGGGCTAGCCTGGTCTGACTGGCACGACTGGGTTCGATTATTGCAGCATTGTTGGGCTCATGTGGTGTAATTTAAGTGTTTGCGGGCTTAGGACTAAGTGAAAGTCCATTAATAGGCTCATGCACGAAATCGAAGGCCCAATATCATTTTCATGGTTATGCAATCAAACTGACCAACAAAATGGACCAAGGCTCAACTGCCTTTATCCGATCAACCCTCACAAATAACCTTCAATAAGTGATTCAAATTTCAAAGAAGTGGGATTATTTTCTCTAGAGTGGACGTTTCAGCAATGCAAATTTACAAGAAATAGAAAACTAAAAAAGTAATAAAACAAAGTTCAAATGGAAAAGCTTATTCATGGAATTACAGACTTACAGCCAAGGTTCAAATATACCTGTATCATATCATATCTTTTGCTTAACGATACACTTATTTTAATGTATTTTAAGAAATTACTTTTTTTAATGATTAAACATAAAAAAGGATTGATACACACCTTTGGCGTATCGAAATGTATTGATACTTTGAAACTTGTTTAATGGCTCTGCTCGCTTCTTGAACAAGATTAATCGAAACAATCCAAATCTTAGCATTCACGATTAATTCCTTTTATTTTATTTTATTTTATTTTTTATACCGGTCAAGATTATTCATCCTCGTTATACTCTTGTCTCTCTGCCTCGCTTGATCCTTGTGGGGCGCAACTTGGGTCTTGGGTTGAAAGTTTTGTCAAAATTTAAATGGGCTCGGCCTGTTTATTTCTCACTTTTGGTCAAATCAAACACAACCTAATTGTTATAGTAATTATTAGGTATCGAGGGTAAGAGTGCAAGCAAAAAGTTTGACTTCAGTCAGGACAAAGCCTATCCGAGCTAATTGAACATTGGGGATTTGAGGGATGCAATTTGGATAGGCTCGGGTTGAAAATTATGGACTTGGTCTAAAGGCCCAAGCTTGGTGTAACTTTTCCAATAAATCGGAGACTGAGTTTAATACAATAGGTTGTTGCACTCTCCGAAACTGAGTTTAATAGAAATATGTAGAGTGTAAAACCTTATGTATTTGTACCGTGCATATTTGTATTTATACTCTTTTTAAATTAAGCCTTATGAATTTTATTATCAATGCATATAACAAAATTATGGCATCGCATAATCTTCTGTCTCTTACTTTTTCTTTAACTCAACATTTTAATTTATTTTTATTTGTAGCAGTTTTGTCAGGCTCAGGTTAGACTGCATGGTTGAAAACAGTGACCCAGTGAGCTTTCTGGGTCCCAGTTATTTGATTATTCTCATGGTCTGAGATCTGAATGAGCTTTATGATTTTTTTTTTCAGTCTGAGTCTTATAACATTAATTTATAGCCATTAACAAAAAAAACATTAATTTATACCCATTTTTAATAAAAAATATTTAAAACACAGTATTTTTTTGAGTTAAAAATACAGTGATTAAACATTTGTTGCTATACTGCACCGACCACCGAGTGGATGTTTTAGTCCACAAGTCAGTGATTAAATTTTAGTCATTTAATTCATTACTGACCATTTAACTGATGATGATCATATATTTCAAATCTAAAAACAGGCTCAGTTTGGGGAGAGAACAATAGTGTAAAATTGAATTAAGTTTAGTTTGGAAGGAGTGCAAAACCATGTATTTTGTATGTATTTGTATTGTATATATTTGTATTTATATTTTTTTTAAATCACAAATATAAATATGTAGGATATAAAAACTTTATATTTTGTATGTATTTACTCTGTACATATTTGTATTTGTATCAGGTTTTGCTCTGTGCAAATATGTATAGAATAATACAAGGTTTTGTATTTTACATATTTCTATTTGCACTCGTTTCAAACTGAGCCTAATGCTCCATTTGGGAAGAGTATAAATATAAATACATCCAGTGCAAAACCTTGTATACGTATTTGTTTTTCTAAACGTTTTATTTGCACTGAACACGTTTGTGTTAGCACTCTTCCCAAATCAAGACTTAACCTCTCCCTACCAAAAAATAATGTGTATAAAAAAAGGATATTACCCATTGTTCATCCCAACTATCAGGGGTCTTAGGAGGGGTAATAACCCTTAGCATTTCTTTGTACAAAGTGACTGCTCTCAGACTCAAATCTGCCATCTCACATGACATTACAGCTGTACATTAGGAACATCTAGCCATGAATGATAACATACAAATACAGGAAATGTTCCCAATGTACAGCTGTAGTGACATGTGGATAGGTGTGGGTAGGAGATCCGAACTGATATTATTTACATTAACTCCTTAGAAATGTTTGTACACATACGAGGTGTTAGACAACATGATTGGTTTTGTTTTTTGGAAATAAAAACAACTGCTTCATCAGCAAAAATATATAATTTCCGCTCATATCTTGTGAGGTATTTGAAAGTAGGGATGCAACTTGGACAGGCTTGAGTTGGACTTTTATCAAAATTTGAATGGATCTGGCTGCTTGATGCCCAAGCCCAAAATAGTGTAAAATGTTAATTCAGACCAACCCGAATTAGCCATTACTAATGTTATGTTTGGTTTGAAGGAAAATGTAAGGAAATCTTTACAAATCTTGTATAAGTTTCCTTATCTTTCCCTTCCTTTCCCTATCTTTTCCTTCAAACTAAACATAGCCTAAAATGCTAAGTAGCATAATCCAACAATGGATATGTTTTTATTTTCTTATTCTATTGAAAATTTTTAATGCAATGGTGCTTCATGCGTTAAGATTCCAGTGAAGAATTGTCAATAATTGGCAAACATGGAAAGACACTCAGAGCTTTGTGGTATCCTACCCAACATTATAACCTAGTGTGTCTATACTGATGGATTTCTCAGACTCACTCATTAATTCCCATTATTAACAGTTCTAGAGTTTTCGGTGTTCTAATTAATCAATAATTGACCTTACTATGAGGATGTGATTGGCCTACCTAGGCTATAATGAATTAATGATGAAATATCAAGTGTGGAAGTTGATTCACACTCATTATGATGAAATTAAAAAAAAAAAAAATTTAAATAATTAAAAATAAAGTAAAGTTAATTATTATTATGGATGAACCACTATTGAAAAATAAACCTTTACAATAAAAGTGAAATAAATGATCGTTATGAAGTGAAGAAAGAAGAACGATGCATGGTTCATGTGATTTTAAGATTGATGTTAAGATGATAGCTTCATATCATCATCTAAGCCTTTTCTCAACTACATGGGGTCCATTAATTAAATTAATCTTATTAAAAGCCATTTCTTCATTTTGGTATCATATCCATTGTTAACACATGATGGCAGCTATAATGTTTAACTCAATGATCTTTATATAAGATTTTTGTAGGGACATAATTTGGATTGTACTAATTAATAATTTACACTGCTTGGACGGCCCATTTAAATTTTGATGAAAGACCAACTAGGTCCATCCAAGTTGCATCTCTAATTTTTAAGGCTGTATTTAGATGTAATGTAAATCAAGAATCGATGTAAAATTTACATCGGTTCGGTTTTATTTGTAGGCGTTTGGAAGATGGTGTAATTATTATCGACGTAAAACTCCACTCCGATCCAATTTTGCGTATATTTGGATGGAGTAGAGTTTTATGTTGATAATCGATGTAAAACCTCATCAGCTCTAAAGTTTTACATCGATAATTGATGTAAAAATTATATCGATGTAAAACTTTACACTCTTCCACCCATTGCTATTTTATCGGTGTATTTTTACACCGATGATGTTTTATACTGATTCCAAACGCAGCCTAAAAATGGATATATTGGTTTTTTTCAATAAAAAAATAAGGTAATGATGAAGAAAGAAAATATAGAAAATTATAGATTGTATAAAAAAACAATTATAAATTGTAAACGGAAACCTAAAGCAAACAAATGGTGGATTAAGGTGGAGTTTGGTTGGTGGTTGAAAGAAAACTTGGTGTTGGGGTTCAAAAAAATTGAGCTTAATTGTTTGTCAATATGAAAGTTGGTGTCTTGAACCATGTTGGTTGTATTTTATATCATGCGGCCCAAAAAAAAAAAACTTTTGTATGTGATTTGGTATTTGAAAAAAATTATATAGATAATGATTTTGTATCACAACTTCACTATCAACATCCTTCGTTGAACATACAAGATTTGGAGTGTCTAAGAAATGAAAATGAACCACAAAATTTGGAATGTCTGACACATAAACCCAACCATGAACTGAGCACTTCTTGAGTTATTTTTTACTTGTAAGTTTTATATAAACCAAGGTGGTTAAAAATTTGGGTTAAGTTTTGTGGAGCTCTAACACTAAACTTGCTTAACAAACCCTCCTCTCATCTCCCTATATAAGAGAGTCTTAGAAGTTAGAACATTTTATGAATATATCACATCCAAAACCTAAGAATAAAGGAACAGGAAAACAATCAAATTGAAAGTTAATGAATCCTTACAACTCAACCAATTGATCTAAACTTCAATACCAGTTTTGCGCAAAGCTCACTTACAAACTCACTTATAGAAATTAGAACCAAAGTCTGAGATAAAATTTCAAATTAAAGATTCCAATGTTTTTTTGCTAATTAAGAGGCTAACATAGTTTTAATATCGAAATGAGAATATACAAATTTAGGTGGCATTTGGTAGTGTGTAAATATCGTGGATAACGGTCCCGTCTATGGTAAGATATGGTGTTTTGCTATATGTGAATGGTTCTCATCCACAACATAGTGTGGATAGGGACGGGCCACACCCAATTTATCGTCCATAATATTTTCTCGTAGATGGTCCACACTATGGTGTTCACAGTTTGTGGGAAGGTTTTACTGTAACGCACCTGCATTACATTGGTCAAATTACTCTCATTTTATTTAATGTTTTAATAATTTTTAAATTTTTAATATTTTATCAATAAAATAGTAATTTTTAATGTTAATTCTAGCATAAGTCTGACGGTTCGCCTTCTCAACTCTTTTTTCATTATTTAAATATTAATTTTTAATATTTTTATTAATAAAATAATATTTTTTTATTTTTTTAATATTTAAAACAATATTTTTAATTATTTAAAAATGCAATTATTGTCTACATATTGATGCATTTTTTTTTCAATTTATTTAACATATAAAATGTAAAAATTAGACATTTATGATTGACAGTGTAGATCTCCCATAAAATGTATATGAGATACATGGAATAAAAAAGTGTGGTGTGGACTATCTACACCACACCTACAGAACGCCACTGTGGGTGTGGACTGGTCTAATCCACACAATTTATCCACAATTTAGAATAGTTGTGGGTGGTGTGTGTTAGTGTCGTGGTAAGGCGACAAAGGTTGGTCCGGTCTCTGTAGCGACGGGAAAGAGAGATAACGTGGGGAAGAGAGAAGAAGAGGGGAGAGAAGGGAGAGTTTCCTTGTGAAAAAACCCTACGTCAAAGTTATATTGTATTGTCTGATGTGGAGGAGAGTTATTCCCCCCTTTTTATTGAAAGGACCCCAAAGGTTATAAGGAGAAAGATCTAAGAAGAGACATTTTCTATTAGGAAATGGGTTTTTTATCTTTATGTTGGTTATTAAGGGAGCAACATTGGGGTTTTGCCACGTGTCCAGCGAGATCCTTAAAAGACAAAGTTTTCTTTCTCTTACGGATTCTCTCATGGCACGTGTAGGCTACATCCCCTTACGGGTTTCCTAGTGGGCACGTGTTAAAGGACAAGACCGGTGATACGATCGCAAGTCTTAGGCGACACCCATTGTTCATTGTGGGTCCCGAATGATGTTTTATGCTCATCGCAAGTCTACGATGGTTTGTTAAGCTCATTGCAAGTCTTTGTGGGTTTTGAGATCATCGCGGATGTGAACCGGGTCATGGACTTATTGTGAGTGTTCTTGTGGTATCGGTTCAGCACCTTCTGTGCCCCCGCAGTCATGGCGATCAACATATACCTACAGTGTGAATTGGTCCTTACCACAGGTGTGGTGTGGACCAGTTCACACCCATCAATTTCTCATGCACACTATAGAACGCCCCCTTAATATCTAGTTTTAATTCCACTTTGACAAATTTTGTTGTGGCTTAACCTAGATTTCCTAGCTATCATGCTAATTTGTTTGCAGTGTAAATCTGAGTCAGATGCAAGTTTTGCACCCTTACCTGATATGGAATTTCATTATATTTTATTTTATTTTTTGTGTGCGTGTTTCGTTTGCACTCATTGGCAATGCAAATTTCGCATCCCCAAAACTGGTGTAAAATTTGCACTGCCTTCTTCCCATCTCAATTCTCTCTTATATAAAGTGTGGATCATTATACTTCCTGCCCCACTCTCAAAGAAATTGTACTCCTCTTACATAGATTCTCTTTTCATATAAGGTGGGGATAACATCATTTTACTTGTTATTTTTCAAAAAAAAAATTATTTTACTTCTTATTTTATTTCTCACAAATAAATAAGACAAAATCAAATATAAAACAAAAAGTAAATCAGAATTTGCATTCAATATATTAACACTCATGCATTTACACCAGTGCAAATAAAATATGCATCACAAATAATTAAACTGAACCATAAGAGAGTTTTAAAAGTAGATAGCTTTCTCATTTCCCATCAATCATAAAAGTTTGAATAGCTCATTATAGCATTCCCAAGGTAGGCATATAAAAATAACTTTAACATGAAAAGAAAAAATCTTTCAATTCTAAACATTGTAGAATTGACGAGCCCTCACAATAATCATTTGGGCAAAGATTTAACTGGGGTATTTATGCACTTTGGTTTGTGTTTGCGAGCATTTATTTGATATATAAAAAAGTAATGATTGTCAGATTAAAAATGCATTTTTTTCACTTTTGTACTTTGAGAGGAGAGTATTGCTGTACCTAATTTTTTTATACAATTTTATATTTTTTTTTATAATTAACTTTTTGACCAAAGTTAAGACATTTAGAGCATAAGATAGTTGGAGCATTTAATTATAGACCCACACTTTACACTGATTTCAAACAAACAAGATGAATATAAAAACGGTTTAAAATATAAATCACGTTTACATTCATGAACCGAAAAAAAGGGTAAATATACAATGTAAATGCAACCAAACGTAGCCAGAGGAATTTTCGAGACGCAGATTCTGATATTCTGAATTGAGCCCCACATAGAAACCTCTTAAGCTGTGTTGAGTGAAAATTTGAAATATCAACATGGGTGTTCCAAAGTCCAAACGCGAGAATTACTCTGAATAGTTTATTAATTATTACTAGAAACACAGGTGCTCAACCAACGTAGGAACCGTCCCAAACGAGGCCTTAAATCAAGTGTAACAGACTAAATAACTTACTGTATGGTTATCATTTTTTTAACATTTGAGTTTTGATGTACCATCTCCATTGGGGAGTTGAGTTTGAATTGAATCGCCTCCCTATATACAGACATTTAATGGAGTCTCTCCACAACAATATTATTTGAATAAATTTATTAAATCGAAACATAAATTAATTCTTAATCTATAATAATTAATACCAGTTGGTCCGACCAAATTGTTTTTTAATGGAGGTGATGGGCCACCCCATTGACAACCTTACTTCCATTAATAAAATATCCCTCCATTTAAGGCAAAACGGTAAAAGTAGATATAATGTTATTTTGAAAACATGTTGAAATGCTAGAAACTGCCACATGCCATCTATAAACAATGCCCATTTGTTTGTTTGTTTGTTTTGGGGATTAAAGGGCTCCACACCTCATAATTCAGAATACTTGATAGTTGATAAAGAAAAAGGAAAAAGGAGAAAAAGCAAAAAGCAAAAAAAGTAATTCAAGAAGGAGTAGCTAAAGCTGAACTGAGATCTAAGCTTATGCAATCAGCATTCAGCAGCTCAGAAAGCACATGTCCAAGGTAGATTCAAATGTTATATAGTATTCTGATTTCTGAGATCAGGTGGAGGTGGAACCAGGCAAATTAATTAATTATCGTGTACTGTGTTGGTTAAATATTTGAATTTTGGACGGCAAAATACATGCACCATAAATTTGAAAGGGATGCCGCATAAAAGCGAGACCTCTCCTCCTTTCTGCCTTGTGAGACAGTTTGCTTGCTTGAGGGGGAATTGAATGGATCACATTCATCACCCCAAAAGAAGAAAAAACAATCTTTCACAGAAGGATGGACTATATAAAAGTGGTCTGAGTTGCTCAAGCCGGGTCGACCACAAGATGAATGGATATACACATTTGTTTCTTCTGCCCGGTTCGGCCAGGCGATTCTGATCCATTAGACCCGTTGGATTACTGGATCAGGTATGGACGGTATAGTTTTGTAAGCAACATAGAAGCATCGAGGTTTTCGAACCATAATTGATGCGGATGGTCGGATTGTTCGGCCTGGAGACCGGCGGTCAGGATATCAGTTCTGATTTAGCCTTAAATCGATATTTTTCCTAAGAATAATTGAATTGGTTGCTAACTCAGGCAGTTGAACCATCGGTGACCAGTCAACCTGGACGATGATTAATTCTCAGGCCAAACCATTTAGACCGGACTGACCGGCCAGAGCAGTTCTGGTTCCGGATCCGTTTTTAAAACATTGAACTGCATCAATATAGCAATGAATCATTCGACAGTTATGCTGCCAAAAAAAAAAAAATCAACAGTTAGTATATAGCAGAGCACATCTGGCGCCAAATTATTTCTTTAATATTGCCAGATATTCTTTATTTATTGTTTTCTAAACATTTGGCCTATAATCAATAGACAAGTGTAATGTTGTTTATTTTCCATCAGAGGCCACGTGGGCAAATTGTTTTTCATATTTCAAATTATCAAATTATGCAAATTAGTCTTTCTTCGACCCTATACAGTTTGCATTGATCTCTTTTTCATAATCTAAAAATCAAGAATCAAAGTATTGATATGATATACTTTGTTTCCGTTATATCTTACTTTTATATCGATGATCTTGGAGACACATGATACACACTGATACAAAGTATATTATGGCTTTGCTCAAAAAAAGAAAAAAGGTAAGAACTTCAGGCAGCAATATCAACAAGCACAACCTGTTTTATTCTTCTTCTTGTTTACAAGAAATAAAGGTGCTATCAATCTGGTTCATAGATCCAACCCGATGCAATATTCTTACGGTTACGGGGATGAACCAAAGATATAAAACCATATTCACCAAGCAAATGCAAATTCTTGGGTCATTGGGTCATGGCCCAAGTTGCATGGGTTTAACGTTGTAAATTCATAGAATTCGGTAAAAACAACAAATTAATTCAAAATGACTGAGTTGGTGAACGTAGGTACGATAATTGACCGGTTGCAGCCGGTGGCCAGCCGTTGGGGATTCGAATTATGAGAGCGGACTAGGTTGAGAAAACAACAAACACTCGACAGGGACGGCGGATATCTTTGACAAATTTCCATTGTGTCAATCTGAGCCCTTCATACGCTACAAACTGTTCGACATATAACCATAGGGTTTGAACTCTGGAAGTCCGCCCCTTTCTTGTTTGAAAAATATACCTGAACCGTCTCTCTCTCTCTCTCTCTCTCTCTCTCAGACACACACATCTTCGCTTTGCAGATTTCGACGTGCCTTTGTAGATCTTTCATTCTTTCTCCATCTCGGATGAAAAGAGGGCGATTTCTTCATTAGTATCTGCAATGTGCACTGAATCGATTGTCTCATTGACCTCATCGATTCAGTATCTGCATCGGTTCTCTGGTTTTTGCTGTTCGAAGCTCAATACGGTGCGATTTTCTTGTTTTGCTTCCCTTTATCTTTCCTCCAACTGGCTTTCAGTAATCTCTTTCTGATCTTCATCATGCTTTAGTTTAAGGAATAATTTGTATAAAATTTGTAGCAGTGCAGCCCAAAATCCTTGATGTCTTCTCAAAGAAAAAAAAAGAAAGCTAATTATCTCTAGGAGAAGTTGATTCTGGTTAGGGTTTCCTAGGTAGAATCGAAAATGTCGTGGGTGTTGTTAATGGGTCGATTGGGGTGGTTTAAGTTGTACTTTGTTTATTGAGAGCTTGTTGAAAATTAGGTTTGGCTTTGGTTGGGGTACCTTCCCTTTTTAATTGGGCACGTAATAAAAAAATTGGGTTTTGTTGGTGGCTTCTATGTTTTTGGTTTGAAATATAACGTCACCATTTTTGCGTTATCTTGAAATTTTATGGGGTCGATGGGGGCAAGGCTTCAGTTTCTACTTGGTTGATTGCAACCATTTAAACTTTGTAGACTCTAAGAACTCAAATAAGTTTACCTATTTTTTTAGGTTAACTTCTGAAACACATAGATTGACAGGTTTTAATGGACTAATTTGTAGTTTAGATCTTGCTTGCTTGTTGAAAACTTTTACTTAATCTTGTTAAATAGAAGCAAAGATCTTAATTTTATTGTTCCTTTTTCACCTTGAGAATGGCTTACAGAATTAAGAATTAATCAGACAGTAGAAGATTTAGTGAAACATGTATGCTTCTTTTACTTGCACAAAAAAAAAAAAAAAACTTTGATTGATGAAATGTAACTATGAGTTTTTCCCTATTCAGTTAATTGTCTTGCTTTTACGTTTCCAAAAATAACCTCTCACTGGCCAGACTTAACTAGCCACAGAGGCATTGATCCATTTGGTTTATCTTGACCTCTTATTCATTTCAAGATCATTTGGGAGTTTGGATTTTCTTTTCCTCAAGTGGATGTTATTTCCATGGTTTAATCGTGCCTTATATTCATATCAGCATAGCCCTACAATGTGTGGCCTATAAGGAATGTACCCTATCTTAAATAGTTTGTATAAATCTCATAAGTTGTTGGTGTTTCTTTATTTTGGATACAGTTACTCCGCATCTCATGCCTTGATCTTTGTTTTTTTTTTTTGCAATTAAGGATTTTAAGTTTTTCTCCATTTCTAAGTTTTCATTCATTTTTCCTGTGTAGCTGGTAGTCTTGCCCTTCCAAAAGGAAGATCTGGATACTGTTTAGGGAAGCATATGATGGTTAGTGGAACCTGTTCTGGAGAAAATTGTCACCGAGTGGGAATTGGGGTATGTGGTTTAAACTTCTGGTCAAGGAACAATGGCAACTGACAAGACAAAAGGTGCAAGGAGAGTTGAAGCTCCTGTTGGTGCTCCTCCAGATGGGAGCAGTGAGAGTTTTCAGAAAATGCGTCCTTTGAATGGGTAAATTCGAAAAGGCTCTTCCATCTCCTTTTCCTATGTGTTTAAGATTTAATTAATTATACATCATTGTGTTGTTCTTTAGTTGCTAAGTTGATTTTCCAACTCTAGCTATATATTGACATTTTTCTACATGTTGCTTCATGCTTACTGATGTTGTGTCCATCTGAATGCTTGATTTTGATCTCTTAAGATGCATAAGAGAAACATTACCTCTTCTCTGTTTCTCTCTCATACACACACACACACACACACTCATAAACATGTTTACTGTCTGATTATTTATTGCATTTTTTGAAGTTCTATTACTGGGTATATTTTACTGGGAGATTCTCATATGATCAAAATTGACACTTACTATCATGTGATACTTTGATAGGCGGACTAGTGGCCCTACAAGGCGCTCTACGAAAGGGCAATGGACAACTGAAGAGGTAATACTTATTTTTATGAACACTGATATAATAATTCCTCCGCATGAAAAAAGTTTTTGTCTACTATCACAACTGTTGGACTTACTTGAAAAAATGATTTGTCAATTGTCATCTTATTGGGCCACCATTTAGGACCCACATATCATGGATCTTTATAGCTGTTTCAGTTGTAGAGCCCACTAACAATATACCATTGTGTTCCATGAACACCGATATTGATTACTGAATCCTTTGGGAGGGGGTATCTGGGTGGTTAGTGGTTATTCAATTCTTTTCCAAGGATCACACAATTTGAGTCCCATGAGAACTAAATGTAGAATCTTTTTGGGGTTTCTTGGTAGATATAAAATCTCATGTATTGCCCAATACATCCCTTTATATTTTGGGGAGAAGAATGTATTGTTTAATGGTGTTCTCTTTGTGGCTTTGGGGGTGCTAGCGGGACACAGTAGCATAATGGCTTAAAAGGTTATCATTTCTTTTTGAAGCTTTTCAAAGTATCTGGATGCTTCAAACTCTCCTGTATAGAACTGGAATTAGTTGATCTTAAATTGAAAAGTTCCTAATACAAGATTTGCTACTGTTTGCCACTAAGCCTGGCCTATTGAATTGATTGGTTGTCTTAAGCTCTGTTTTATGCTTGCCTGTTTATTTTATGCCTTTTTTTGACAAATGGTATTTCTTTAATGCTTGCCTGTTTATTTTATGTTGTTTCTTCAAATGCATTTAATTTTTATCTTCGTCCTTTTTTTTCCCATCATTTTTTGCTCTTGCTTGTTTTTGTTGATTTAGTGGTCTTGGCTTCTCCATTCAGGATGCATTATTGTGCAAGGCTGTTCAGAAATATAAAGGAAGAAATTGGAAAAAAATAGGTAACTTTCATGGAACTTATGTGTTTTTGTTTCTATTTATTATATTTTTTTTGATAAATATTTCTATTTATTATATTCAAAACTAATATTAGTTTTTTTTTCTAGCTCATCACTTAGATTTACTTTGTTCTGATTTTGTCTTGCACTTAACAAGGAGTAATACATAATGAGCTTTAAAACCAACTCTGGTATTGCCTGAAATTCAAAGGAATCCTGAAATGTTAATATGTAGGACTGGCCACAGTTGGGTGAGGTTTCAAACATTTTGAAATTGTTGAAGACAATAATAACTAATTCAGCTGATAAGAAAAGACGATAACCAATTCAAAAGTTCCTGGATTCTGATTGAAATCATAACATTGTTGGGAATTGACAAGCTGGTTAATGGATCACTTTTTATGTGCTTCTTGTATCATTGCGATGCAATTTTAAGTTTGTTTCTCTACTGTACAATTCTAGAGAATGCTACTTTCTCTTGCTTGTTTGCCACTAGTTTGGGGCCATATGCTTTGTGCAACGGTATAATCTTGGCTTGGCAAGTGTGGAAACATGGTTTTGGGTTTGAGATAAGAGTGTTGAGAAGGGGAAGCCCTTGAAGGGGATGAAGACTGTGAGGATGGAGGCAAAGAAGGTGAGAATGGAGTGTCTGAAGGCTGTGAGGATTACTTAAAACTAGAAGTTCCAGTTGGAAGGCTTGGAGTTTATTAGGTCAAAGAAGAAGTTTTGTGAGCAGGGAAGGAGATGATGATGCATAAAAGGTGTTAAAGAAAGTGAGAGACTCAAGTAAGTTCCATATTGTTCATGTTTCAAAAGTTTTTTCAAGTTCAAAAGATGGTTTGATTGGGGATGATCCTACAAATAAGTATAAGACAATTTATAAGAAAAAGGAACAAAGACCAAATGTTTGGGGACGAAGGATTCTGAGGGGCGGAGAGCCGAGTCTCAAGCTCCAGATGGGGAGGAGGTGCAGCTGTTGGTTTCTCTTGAGGATAACTTGGAGAAAAGGTTTGGGCCAGAGGAAAAAGAGGAGGGTGGTCAAGAATTAGAAAAGAGCTTTGAGGAGTCTTAGTCGGGTAATGAGGAGGAGAAGAGGGCAAAAGTGAAGATTGAGAGTTTGTCTGACAGCAAATTTAGGGTCTTTTTTTTGGGGGCGGAGAGGAGTTTTCTAGAAGTGTGGGATGAGAAAGGTGATGGGCAAGAAGAAGTGTTCAAAGGAGATGATTAAGTTGCTCTTGAGCCGGGAAGCTGTACCTGTTTTTCTTTGTTTCGTTTGTGTCTGATATTTTTAATTGTCTTGGTGCTGTTGGGTTGGGTGTTATCTTAACACATTGGCACTGATTGTAATCAGTTTCCTTTCTTATTAATTTTCTTTCTTGTTACTTTTCAAAAAGAGGTCTAAGAGCATCCAATTAGTATGAAAAAATGCCAAAGGTCAGGTGCTATATGTAACTATCAAAAATACCAGTAATATTCAGCAAACACCTTGAGAGCAGGAGAAAGAAACAAGGATCCACATGACAGGTTAATGATTAAATAGACATTGAAGTGGGTCCAAATAAAAAGGGTGACAAAGGAATTTTTTTACCATGTCAACAAGGTTGTTTTGGAATATTCTGCAAACTAGCACATAGGATGGCACCTTCCCTATTTAAGGTATTCCAAAAAGTTATGGGCCTTGAGGAAACTGCATTTTTTGGTGCATCCAAAGGGCCTCTATATCAGTAAATGTCCTCCTAAAGTGGAAAATGTCAAACATGTCAAATTACTACTTATTGTCTTCTCATATCCAGTAAAGGCACTTATACGTAAATATATGAGAAAATGATTTCCAATTTCTTCAGAACGTATTATTACAGTGGTCTAAAGCTCTAGGCAAAAGAAGTGGCATATTATTTTAAACTGGCTCCCATATTATAGTTCTTCATGATTATTATGGTGCAGAGAAGAGAAAATATAATTTTCTCAGTTAACAAGGTAAGAATACAGATATTATTATGGGCACCGAGGCCAATATTGAGTCCACACCTCCAACATTAGTTAAGGTCTCATTGGCCTTTTGTTTGTGTCTAGGTGCATCTTTATTTAGTCTTTTGTGTTGGTGGCCATATGCTTTTTTTCTTTGTTGCATGGCCTTAGGTCTAAGTGGCTTTTTTTCTATTGTGTATTTGATTCAACTCATATGTTCCCTTGTTTGATGTTTCTTTGTTTTCGGTACTAAGGGGCCATTTGATAATAGCTAAAGTGGCTGAATTGAAATCCTTATTTCTTTGTCTTTTAGTGAACAAGTATTTAAGGAGATTGTGGTCTCCTTAATGGCTGAAGCTGAGGTTGGGTAGATTCTATACCCTTAAATATTTATTTATTTAATCATTTTATCCACTCAAAGCTAAAGCTGCAATAAGTTGTTCAGTTCAGCGATTTCAGATGTTATCAAGTGGCCCCCAAGATAACATGTTTAATGATCATTTATATGTCCTTATTGTTCATTATCCTAAGCAAATTATTTACATTCAAAATTGTGCCTCTAGCAGCTGAATGTTTCAAAGATCGGACCGATGTTCAATGTCTACACAGGTGGCAGAAGGTTTTAAATCCAGAACTAGTTAAAGGTCCATGGTCGAAAGAGGTAAAAACTTCTCTTCTTATATGCTATTTTAATTTCAACATTTTCAAGGCTGGAATCCCATCTTATCTTTTTATTTAGTGTGCAATATGATGCAAATAACCCATTAATCTTGCAATATTGTTGAACAGGAAGATGAAATAATTATAGAGTTGGTAAATAAATATGGGGCAAAGAAATGGTCCACCATTGCACAAGCGTTGCCTGGACGTATTGGAAAACAATGTCGTGAAAGGTTTGTATGGTTAAAATGATATCTTTGGGCTTAATGAGTCATCTTCCTTTCCCAATAAGTCAAGGTGCATTAGTCAATTATGTGTTGTGAGTTGTGACTTGCTTAGTATATTCTACTAATATTCCTCTTTTTTATGCCTAAGCTTTCCTTGTACCAGCAACGGCAGTTTAAAACTTGTTGGAATACAATGAGATATACTTCTGATTTGTGTCTAAATTTTAGTTTGGAAGGGACTCAGTACTGCCAAATCTTGAAGTGCCTTCAGAAACCTTACCCCATAGATGGACATCTTAGCAAAACATTGTTTATAATTTGTCATAGAAGAAAGCATTTGGTAGATTTTAAATATTGCCTTGAAAATTGCAGTAAAATTACAGTTGGGGCAATATTTATTGTGTTTGAATGATAGAAAGAAATATTTATAAAAAAAAAATGATAGAAAGAAATGATAAATATAACAACTCTTATCTTGTTTTTTATGAGATTCCTGAAATGACCTAGGAATTTTCAATGTGGTAATTTAATTTACCTTTGAATAAACATGGTGGTTCTTCAATACAACTATATAATCTACATAAAACATCTTTTTAGTTTTTATGTGCATCTCAAAAGTGAATAAGTAAACACATCTGTCATGTTTGTGTCTAACTCTAACATTCCGGAAATCTTAGGGGATAAGTGTCCCATATGTGTAATTTTCATCTACCTTTTCAAATGAAAAGTTTTATCTAGTTGTGATATTGTGACCTTGTTTTACTTGTTAAATAAATGGTATTTCCACTTTTTGTGGCATATTGATGCCACATGACCATTTACTTGGCATGATACTGATTTCAGGTGGCATAATCATCTTAATCCTGCTATAAACAAGGAGGCATGGACCCAAGAAGAGGAATTGGCTTTGATTCAGGCTCATCAAATTTATGGGAACAAATGGGCCGAGCTAACGAAGTTCTTGCCTGGGAGGTATGCTTTCATGGGTTCAAACTAGTATGCAAATTTATCTTATGGTGCAATATGTGTTTGTCTACATGAATGCTGAGATGTCTTCATGGTTTTGTGGCCATCAGGACAGACAATGCAATAAAAAATCACTGGAACAGCTCTGTCAAAAAGAAGTTGGATTCATACTTGGCATCGGGTTTACTTGCACAATTTCAGGGTCTGCCTCCTGTGCGAAACCCAACTCAATGCATGCCTTCATCCTCTATGGGGGTGCAACAAAGTAATGGAGATAAAAATGGTCCCATAGATAGGGCAGAAGCAGGGCAAATATCAGAATGTAGTCAAGGTTCTATTGCTGTTGGTTGCTCTCAGTCTGAGTGTGACATGGTTAGCAACACTGTTTCAGTAAATGCACAAGAGAACCTTAAACCATTGGAGGAATCTAGTCAACGAGAAGGGCAAAGCTCTAATTCATCGTGTTCTGAACCATATTATGTATCTCTAGAAGAAGTCCAAGAAATACATGACGGTGTCAATATTTCTGCCAGTTCCTCTGAAAGGAATGGTCTTCAGGAGGTTGGAAACTCCGACAATAAGAATTGCAAATTTGGCTCACACGAGTTGAGTGCTTCTTTCATAGAAGTAATGCAGGAATCATCAGGGTTCTTTGAAACATCAGGACACTGTATAAATGGCATGGATGAAAACAACTCCATGGGGTTCAATGCTCCATCTTCAATGGAAAATATGATTGTAGGCTCTAATAAACAGGAGAATATGTCAATCGAAGAAGGTGATTTTGGTGGGGTTTCTTTCTCAGGAGCAGGGATGGATGCATGCTTCTCGATGGAAAACCCCACGACATGCCCAAATATTATTGATCTGGATGGGTGCACAGATTCATTTCTTTGTCAATCTAACATTCAAAACTCTGAAACTGCAGGAAATTTAGTTTCTCATTCTTATTATCCACTGGGATCTGCTCCTTTGTTGGGAGGCACCTGCTGTGAGACTTTATTATCTGGTCCTCCACTACTTTGTTCTGCTCCTGAGCTTGTATTTGGTAGTGAATGTAATGAGGCAAGTGACACCCCAAGTGCAAATCAAGACTCAGAGCTTGTTACAAATTCATGTTCTGGCTTTATCTATCCTGATGGCTCTGGTACCTCTCTGTGTAATGGTGATACGAACAAGGTTTGCCAGCCTGTAGAGGCTGAACATGAAAAGGAAACATCAGAATCACTTTTTGACTCGTTAGCCTCAGATACCATGGATAATCTTCCTTCCATGCATGAAGGCATATCTGTGCTAACAGAAAATCAGGATTCTGAAGGTCTATTTTATGAACCTCCTCGTTTCCCAAGTTTGGAGATTCCTTTTGTCAGCTGTGATCTCATCCCATCTGGCAGTGATATGCAGCAAGCATATAGTCCCCTTGGGATTCGCCAACTGATGATGTCTTCTATGAACTGTTCTACTCCATACAGCTTTTGGGATTCTCCGTCTCGTGATGATAGTCCCGATGGTGTTTTGAAAAGTGCCGCCAAAAGTTTCCTATGCACACCATCCATTTTGAAGAAACGGCAACGTGAGCTTTTGTCACCTTTGCATGAACGGAAGAGTGACAAAAAGCTAGAAAGAGACATAAATCAGGGGCTATGCTGTACATCTACTTTGAGCAGGGAATTCTCTTGTTTAGATGTTATGTTTGATGATAGTGGGAGCCGCAGGGCTTCCTTATCTTCCATTGAGGGGTCTCTCTTTTCTCCATCATATTGCAAGAAAAAAAATTCTGGTACCTCTGATGAAGATAAAGAAAATTTGGAGAATGCTTTTGAAGTGAGAAAAGATGGACCTGCATTTCCAGGCAGGGTATCAGAGGTAGCATCTGATAACAGTAATCCTAAGGATAAGATAAAACAGAGAAGCAGTAATGAAATGACAAAGGTTAATGAAGATATAGCAGTCCAAACAGTGAGTCTCTACATATAAACTTTATTTTATACAGTAACAGTAATCACAGATTCGATTGTAGTTATTTTATAAACAAGGTATTGTATTGAATTTATTTTATGTATACCTAATCAACCCTGTTTTGTTAAACTGTAGTTTTTACTTTTTAGTAGGATATATTTTCAGTATATACTTAGTTGCTTAGTTTTTGCTTTTCATGAAAACATGTGCCATTATGTATCATATCATATTTATCATGTAGTTAGAAGCTTCATGACTAGTTGCTTTTGAACTTTTAGATTTCAGAAGCATCATAATGGTCTATTATGATATTTAAAAATTTTTCTTGGTACAACAGGCCTCTGGAGTGCTTGTTGAACACAACACCAATGATACGGTGTTCTTTTCTCCTGACCGTGATGGACATTCAAGAAAGAGAGGCTTAAATTCTGTAAAAACTCCAAAAAGTCAACCTTTTAGAAGCTGTGATGGTACATTTAACCAAAGTGGTCGCTTAGAGTCTTCATCAAGGAGTAGATGTATATCTGTAATTCTATCTCCTACTGTTTGCGAGAAGAGGCATGAAAAAAATTTACTTCCTGATGCATCCCTTCAAAGTGTTCCTTCATTAAATACAATGGAACTTGCATCTGAGAATGCTGGAAATGGTGCTGATATTGAAAGTTTTATCATGTAAGAATCAGTCACTTTTCTTAATTGTCTTTATTCTAATGTGGCAAAAATGTTGGGAAATTTGAGCCATGATTTTATGTTTATAGGGGCAACTTAGAAACTGGTGTGTATGGCCATTACTTTTTATTTGTTCTGTAGTGATCTCTTATTTCAGTTCTGTTTAAATGGTATTTATTATTTAATTTTATTATATCTCTAGCTTATTCTTTGAAATCCGTTTTTATTTTACATGTTTTTTATTCTGAAGTTCTTAATATAGTTGAGAGAGCATCTATTTGTCTGACCTATATTTATTTAACCTGGTTAAAAGGGCTCTCCTATCTTACAGAATGCAGACAAGACATTAAAGAATGGTTATTGCTGATTATATAATAATTTGCAATGTCCATTAGACTTTTCTATTGTACATTATTAAGATTAAGAGCATCAAATTTCAGTTTATTAAACCATAAAGGGCCAATTGCAAACTTAAATCTCTATGCTTTATCATACATGTTCTTAACTCATGGCTCCCAATGCTATGAAGTCTTATTATACAAATATACATGTCTATAGTTTGCTAATTTTGCAATAGTTTGAAGTTTACAAAAGATAACAGTCTTGGCACATGTCATGACAACCAAATGTGTTGTTGCCTTAAGTCTTATTTAGTTTGGGAGTAGATTTGGAGTATATGATTTCTATCTTTACTTCTATAATGCAACGGGCATTTGCCAGTCAATTATTATACTATTTTATGCAGGCTCCATTTGTTGATACATATCATATACTATTTGTACATTCCAAATTTCCAACCATGTTCTTCTTGATTACCTTGTTTTTTAACATTGTTTTTGTTCACTAACAAAGCTTTATAAAGTCTATTGATAAGATACAATTAGTTCATGCATTGCTTCAAGGATCCCATTTCATGAGACCATGTGTCTTGACATTAAAATATTTTCGTTGAACTTCTGTACTCCCATTGAATTAGTGTTTTTCTGAAGCAATATCCGTAGCCAACATTGTATTTCTCATGGTTTAGTTGGCTGGTTTGTTTTTGATTCTAGGTTTGGTGATACCCCTGCTACCAAAAGAGGGTTAGACTCTCCATCAGCATGGAAGTCTCCTTGGTTCATGAACTCTTTTTTGCCTGGACCACGTGTTGATACAGACATAACAATTGAGGTATTACTACAAGTTTGTTTTGCTGATTAATTTATTAAGTTATATGTACACTTAGGTCTATCCTTAGCAAGGGTTAAATGTTCAAACTTTATTTACTTTGCTAGATAAGCTCGGACCAAGCCCATGAGTCTAAGATCATGGTTTGCAAACTTAAAAGTTTGCTGTTTGACATTGTTCTGGTAAACATTAGCTGATACCAGAACAATGGTATCAGACATTGTTCTGTTTGACATCTAATGGATGACAATATCACAAGGGAAATAACATTAGATTTGAGACTCAAGGATAACAACTTGCATGGATGCTTGGCCAGCTGCAATGCAAACATTATACCTTGCCAGGCATTCTAATTATCTAATAAGGATTTCCCTCCATATAAGTTTTGAAAGTGCTTAAATAAACCCATTCGTGTTTGTTTACCTGTCTGGGTTCCAAGAATGAATGTTTCTGTAATATTGTTCTCCTTCGTGGCATTACAATGACTTTGGCTAATGCTATTCCAATTTACATTGCCTCAATTCCCCTTCTTTCATTCACCTAATGCTTTGGAACTTAATGATGCAGGACATAGGATTTTTGATGAGCCCTGGGGATAGAAGCTATGATGCCATAGGGTTGATGAGACAGTTGAGCGAGCATACTGCAGCTGCATTGGCTGAGGCCCAGGAGGTTTTGTCTGGTGAAAATTCTGAAATTCCATCAAAGGAAAGACACTCCAGTAACCAAAAATTGGCCGAGGAAAATAATCAATTCACAGATTACGAGTTGGAGAACCTTATTTCTCTGTCTCCTGCTGTCTTGGTATGATTGTCATTTTTTTTGTCATTCTTGAAGCAATTAATCTTGGGAAAATCTATGCTGCCGGAAAGACATGGTATCAGAAAAGTCTTTGACCAATCAAACCCCTGGGTGTGAATTTTGGTAAATACCACCTGATTGGTTGCCACTTTTATGATACCGGTTGATTGGTTACAAGGTTTTGGGGTATCATAGTTGAACCCATTGATCTTTGTTGCCTGTCTTTAATATAGCACTAAAATCCAAAGGTGCTGGTTACCAAGTTTGGCTGATTAATTCAATGGGATTGATTGCATCACTCTCTGTTCATGATTTACATAGTGTTACAACATAGGGTCCATCTGGTTTTGTTGCACTGCCATTCAACATGGTATCTGGGCAATGTTTAGTCCTTGATACAATTTTTTTACAATTTGGATTTTGTCTTGCTTACGTTAAGAAGGTTCAAAACTTTGAATTAGGAACCTTGCTGAACTGACACTATTCTTTCAATATCGGTTTCTTTTTTATATTCTCATGGTTTGCAAAACCTAGAATGAATTGATTTGGTGACATTATTTTTTCTCATCTTGTTAATTTATCTTACACACTTCTCAGACGGAGAGGCGGGTCCTCGATTTCAGTGGATGCGGGACACCTGGAAAAGGAGCAGAGAACGGGAAACCTATGGCCTTTCCTTCTGGAGTAAGCTTTTCTAGCCCTTCTTCCTACCTGATGAAAGGCTGCAGGTAGCAAGCAGATTTTTGGCAGAAAATGCCTCTTCTGTTCTATGTTACTAAATATATATATTTTTTGTTCTTTTTTTCTTTTTCATTGTCACATTTCTGTATCTGATTTAATAATAAATTGATAATGAGTGGTGTAGAGGGTTCGGCTATTTTTTGAGCTTAGGAGAAATTTATAATCAAACTGTGTTTTATATCAAATATTCCATTTGCAATCCCGTCTGTTCTTAGCATGGAGAACATAGATGGTGATCAAGTCTGAATGCAGAAGTAAGAGCATTCAATATTTTGAACAGTGAAAACTGAAAAGTAAAGCCATTTCCCGAAAAAAAACCACAAGGAAAAGTGCTAATTGAAGGCATATTTTGCAAGTAATTGACAATCTCAAGGAAGAAGCATAAAAATCTCAAGGGGATACAGGTTTTGTAGGGCTGCTGGCAAGGTTTATTGATGCATATCGTACTGTATTGTATCATAAGTGCCGGTTTTCAGGGTCACCAATATGGGAAATGGAAATACAGACTTTCAGTAAATTTAATAATAATAATAATACTTATTTGCAAATTATTAATCAGAAAATATAAACAAAAGATCAATATGAAGAAGCGCTTGAGTATATTAGCCTGAAAATTGGATAAGAAGTTTTTTTATTCAACAGAGTTGATTTTATTTATATTAAAGGACTTCAAAATCCTAAAAAATCGAAAGATCTCCCTATGATGTGAGAAAAGAGGAGAGAAGTAAAGAAAAAGGTATTTATTATATAAAATTTTATCGGGTCGGCTTGAGCCTGATCCCACGAGCCTAAAATCATGTCCTAGCCCGAAAACGAATGGGCTGGGCTTGGCTGGTCCATTGGACTATCCAACCCATGAGCAGGTCTGCTTAGAAGGTCATTACATTTTGATAGTATTTTTGAGCCAAGGGAATTAGGGAATGCATAGTGATTCATGTAATACAAACTATAAGGAATTTAACAATGGATATGGCAGTTCACAGAAAGGAAAGAGAAAACAAGATTCATGTAGTTTGTCGTATTCTCCTATGTAGTTGGGGACAAAGCTTAGGTGATCATGATATTGGATTTTATTTTGGGGTCTCATTTCACCATCATCTAGAGTTTTATGCAATAGGGGAGCTCATTTCACCATTAACCAATCTTGGAAAACTAGCATATTCATTCGTTTGGTTACACGCGATTTGTAGATCCTTAGTGGTGATAGACAAATGGTAGGAGCAAGAATGAAATCATTTAAAAAATCTGCTCATTTCACCATTAACCAATTGCATATGCTGAGTGGAAAAACTAAAAATGGTAGGAGCAAGAATGAAATCATTTAAAAAATCTGGAGTAGCTTCAACAGGTGATAAAATGTGAAAAAGCAATTAAGATGGTTTATTCACCTGCATGAAAGACCATGTATAATACCTTTGAGAAGAAGTGATATGTTGCAAATTGAAGGGATTAAGAACGGTGGGGAATAGAGAAAAACATATATGGGAAAAGTAGTACAAAATGATTTAAACCCCAACAAACAGGGTTTTCATGTGGCCTACCCAGTTTTACTTATTTTGTTTTAATAGGTGAGATAAAATGTTTGGATGATGATTTTTATAGGAGGGCCTGGAGGCTCAACACATCGAAAAAATTTGGGGTATTGGGAACCTTCTTGAACATGACACGTTACCTTGGCGCTTGGGTGTAGGGTAAAAGAGTAATTGCATTGGATATTTTTTTTTATGGAGTACGGACAGGCCCAATGCAGATTTTTGATTTCCACTGAAGAGCTATAAACATTCAAAATGGCAATAACCCATATTCTATGCATCAATGCCCGCCCATGAATTGGCATCAATTCCGAGTTTTTTTTTACCAAAATTCCGACCCTGGGCTGAACCGTCTTTCTCCCTTTTTTTTTTACCAAAAAAGACTAACAGGGTACTGATTGGATTGACGTGTCATGCGGAAAAGTTCTACAAAAGCAACAACCCCCAACTTCCAAAGTTTTATACGATACTAGGAGACCTGTGCGGGATTTGTTAAGTTAAAGATAAATAATAGAAACATATAAAAGTATACAATTGTTTTATATAATAATTAATCATCATTTATATTTTTATATACTACTTTTAATAATTTTTTTACAATATAAAAATAACAATAATTAATTTTAAATAGGGTTGTTTATCAAACTTAGGGACGACAATTTCCCCATTTCCCTAATCCCCATGAGGACCCGCCCCAAATGAGACAGGTATTGGGATGATTTTCTTTCCACTGGAACGGAGACGGGGAAATTTTCATCTCCGTTGGCGGGGATGGGAAGAGCACTCCTTGCCTCGCGGGGACCCCGATCCCCGTCCCATGGGATTCTTGTTAATATATGTATATATGTATACATATATTTATATGTTAATATTTTTAAAAATATGGTTGAATATGTTTGAATCTTTTCTAATAGGATTGTAAATTTTAATTATTTTATTTTTATTTTTTAAATAAAATAAAAACAAAAACAAAAACATAATGGTTGACATTATAAAGAATCACGGGGAGTGGGAATCCCCATGGAGACAGGGATGGGGAGAGGCTCCTCGTCCCCACTTGCCCCGTTGCCATTCCTAATCAAACTAATGAAATTGACTAACCCGATTTCTAGTATTTCCAATCAACTTTGGTTCAACAATTTCCTAACCCGAATGGGTTGGATTAGTTTCTCTTTAGCCATTTGTAAATTGACTAAAATCGAATGACCCGATCGGAAATATATATTAATATTTTATATTTTAAATATATTTTTTAATACAAGAAAATGGAAAAATTCCAATATTTCCTAGGTTAAAATATTTTAGATCATAAATTTATTTATTTTTAATAATGCCACTGTGATTTTTTATAAAATTTAAATTTAATTTTTTAATTTTAAATCTTTCGAACAGGTCGACCAAATCGAAAATTTACTCAAACCGATGTAACCTGAGTGACCAACTCCCCAACCTGACCAGTTTGGACTATGGCTCTAAATAATGGCCTTTCTAAGGAGAATCTTATGAGAAGGGGAATCCAGGTTTCAGACTTGTCTTGCAGTTTGTGTGGTAGTAGTGCTGAATCCACTAATCATTTGTGCATCCACTACCCGTTTTCTGCTAAGTCTGGAGGACCTAACTCACAAGTTAGTGGGCAAGCTGATTTCTTGGCTGTCTGTGACTACAGATTTTAGAAACTGTAATGTGTCAGATGTATTATTTTTTGTTTCTTGATGGTTCATGTATTTGTTGTTTAGATCAGTCAACCTATTCTGGGACTGATCTCAGCCTCTTGTGTGTATCTCTTTCTCAATAAATATTACTTTACCTTTTTCCAAAAAAAAAAAAAAACTCCCCAACCTAACTAGGTTGATTTGGTTGGCAAAACAACTTACAACTAAACCGAACCAACCCGTGAACAATAGTTTAATCTCCAACAATTGTTAAAAATGTATAGCAAAAATGCACAATAAATTAAATTTAAAAAGCTAAATAACAGTAGTTTAAACTCCAATAATTATTGATTATGTTATATTAAATAACTAAACAAAAATAGATTTATACACAATTATTGAAAATATATTTATCAGAGAAAATAATAAATAATTATTGAAATACAATAAATATTAATTTTAGTATATGTAGGTTTTCAAGACTGCTATTCAGTCTTGATCACTAAGAGATTTTAGGTTCGATGAGAAGAGAAAGTGAAGATGTAGAAGAAAGAGTGATGGAAGAGCAATTGAACACAGATTTTGAGGAGAAGAACGGAATGTCAATATTCTGCCGCCGCCACTTTTAAGTTAATATATATAGGTTATGCTAGTTACATGAAAGGACATATCTGCCCTTGGTGTTTACATCATAACTGCTAACAAATAACAATCAATATAAAACTGAAACTAGAAATAATAGAACAACAAAATAACTACAGCTGTGACTAGATACATTCTACCCTACGGACAGAGTGGTACCACAGCTGTGGGGCCCACATCAATGTTCTCTACACTCCCCCTCAAGTTGGGAGTATATGTTCATCATTCCCAACTTGGATAGATCCGCCTCTAGCTTCTTTCTTGATACGGCTTTAGTAAGAATGTCGGCTAGTTGCATACTAGATGTGATGTAAGGGAGGCATACTTCTTGAGATGATACCCTCTCTCGCACAAAATGGCGGTCAACTTCAATGTGTTTGGTTCTGTCATGCTGTACTGGATTATGTGCTATATTAATGGCGGCTTGATTATCACAGTACAGCATCAGGGGCTTCTCATACTCAATACCCAACTCCTCAAGTAGAGATCTTAGCCATAGGATTTCAGCCACTCCATTGGCCATGGACCTGTATTCTGCTTCAGCATTTGACCGGGAGACCACACTTTGTTTCTTACTTCTCTAGGAGACAAGGTTTCCTCCCACAAGGGCACAATATCCCGAGGTAGACCTTCTGTCATCAACACTCCCAGCCCAATCTACATCAGTATAAACCTCCACCTTCATGTGATTGTTGTTATTGAAAAGTATACCCCTACCTGGGCATCTCTTCAAGTAGGCTAAGATTCTTTCTGCCGCAAGAAGATGTGTGGTTCTAGGAGAATGCATATACTGGCTGACAACACTAACAACATAAGTAATATCTGGCCGAGTGAGGCAGAGATATAGGAGCTTTCCTACCAGTTGCTGGAACATAACTTTGTCTTCAAGAAGCTCCCCACTCTCGGTAGTAATCCTGTGATTCTGTTCAATTGGTGTATTTGCAGGCTTGACACCTAACTTTCTAGTTTCTACCAATAGGTCTAGGACATATTTCCTCTGAGATATAAAGGTCCTCTGTTTGGATCTAGCAACCTCAATACCCAAAAAATATTGGAGTACACCAAGGTCCTTCACCTCAAATTCTTGGTGAAGAAGCTGTTTAAGAGACTCAATCTCATGGCTATCATTCCCTGTGACCACAATATCATCAACATATACTACCAACTGTGTCAAAGAGGACTCCACCCTCTTGATGAATAGGGTATGATCTGACTGGGCCTGTACATATCCAAACTTCACAAGTGCTAGTCTGAATCTATCGAACCAAGCCCTAGGTGACTGTTTCAAACCATACAAAGCCTTGTTGAGCCGGCAGACCTTCTTACCTACTTCTGCATCATAGAAGCCAGGAGGCAAATGCATGTAAACTTCTTCCTGCAGATCTCCATTCAGAAAGGCATTTTTCACATCCATTTGGTATAAAGGCCAAGTGTAACTTGCTGCAAGGGACAAGAGAACTCGAATAGTAGTCATCTTGGTTACCGGTGCAAATGTCTCCAAGTAATCTATGCCATAAGTTTGTGTAAACCCTTTTGCAACTAACCGAGCTTTATACCTCTCAATAGATCCATCTACATTATGCTTCACCGTAAATACCCATCTGCATCCAACTGGTTTCTTTCCTTTTGGCAAATCAACTACCTCCCAGGTATTGTTCTTCAACAGAGCATCCATCTCAACTTGCATTGCATCTTTCCATTCAGGGACGGATAGGGCTTCTTGCACTGTTTTTGGAATAGGGACATTGGAAATGGAGCTAAGGTAGGACCTGTAGGTAGGAAATAGGCGATCATAGGATAAAAAATGGGAAATACAGTGGGCTGTGGATGTGGTACAATGTCGTTTCCCTTTACAGACTGCAATTGGAAGGTCAAGATCATCTGTAGGGGAAGTCTCTGTGGGCTCTGGGACTGAAGTATCTGGACCTGGAGCTGCAGATGAGATTGGAGCTGGTTTGGACTGCTGATGATCAGGATCAACCTGCCTGCACCACCTGTGATAAACCCTCAACTCCTGATCCCTCTGACCTCCCTCTGACCATCATCACCATTGCAGCTTTCCCTCAACTCCTGATCCCTCTGACCACCCTCACCATTGCAGTTCTCATCACCCAATGGAATAGGTAAAGGAACTGCCCCACTCTCTCTGCTCTCCCCTTGGAGACAAGAACTCAAACCCCCACTCTCACTACTCTCCCCCTGAGGGGCAACCCGAGGATAATAGGGTGTCCCCTCAAAGAAAGTGACATCCATGGAGACAAACTTCCTCTCGGAGATAGGATCATAACAGTAATAACCCTTTTGAGTTTGTGCATAACCAAGGAAGATGCATTTGGAGGCTTTGGGTTTGAACTTGGAGGGATGGGGTCCGAGAAGCTAAACAAAGCAAGTGCAACCAAATGTCTTAAGGGGAATAGAAAACAAGTCCTCACGTGGGTGTAGAAGCGAAAAAGGAGATCGCATATCAAGGACCCTGGAAGGGACCCGATTAATAAGGTATACCGCCGTGAGGATAGCGTCCCCCAAGAAGCGAATAGGGACATTGGAAGTAAACATGAGGCTTCTAGCCAGTCCCAAAATGTGCCTATTCTTCCTCTCGGCAACTCCATTCTGCTGAGGTGTATGAGGGCAAGAGCTCTGGTGGATAACCCCATGATGAAGAAGATAAGATGTCAATGATTTAGCAAAGTATTCCTTTGCGTTATCAGATCGGAGAACTTTGATCTTGTCATCAAACTGTGTTAGGACCATTTGGTGAAAATTTTGGGTCAGGGAAGGTACCTCATCTCGTGAACGCATGAGATAAAGCTAAGAAAAGCGGGTATGGTCATCAAAAAATAACAATAAATATCTGTACCCACCCATGGAAGGAATATGATAAGGCCCCCAAACGTTAGTATGCACATTATCAAAAGAATTATCATTCCTTTTATTACTCAATAAATAAGGCTTTCTACAATGCTTAACAAACTCACAACTTTCACACTGTAGCTGAGACAACTCAATATACTCAAATAAAGTAGGAAACAAACTCTGTAAAGATCGAAAAGACAAATGACCTAATCGGTTATGCCAAAGCATAACCAGACTCACACTCTTAGAAACAAAAGTCAACTTCTCTACTGACTCTCCCTGACGAAACCGCTCCCCGAGCAGATAGATCCCATTTGTCTCACGGCCAGTCCCAATCACCTTCTGCGTCTCCAAGTCCTGAAAAACACATCGGTCAGAGAAGGTTACTGAGCAGTTCATATGCTTGGTAATACTACTGACTGAAAGAAGGTTAGTATCAAGCTTAGGCACATGCAAAACAGATGATAGGGAGATAGTATCTGAAAGTTTGATGTCACCCTTCCCAGAAATAGGAACCAGGGAGCCATCAACAATAGATACCTTATCCCTACCAGAAGACAAATGGTAAGTAGTAAACAGTGAAGGCAAGCTAGTCATGTGATCAGATGCACCTGAGTCTATTACCCAACAAGGTTTAGTAGTACCTGGAGCTGAGGCATGATAGGCTGAAGCTCGAGTACCTGAATGGGCGAAGGCAGATGTGACAGGGGCTGATGGAGGCTGCGGTGGCTGAGATGAGTTTCCAACCTCCTTTTCTAGCTGTATTAGGGCAGCCCGAACTACAGCTAAGGTCTCCAAAGATGTTCCTTTTGTGCCGGATGAGGATGCTGAATCAGTGTTCATGGCTACATGAGCAGTGCCCTTCTTGTTTCTTAACTTTGCAGGAACCAAGTGGGGATGCCGTTTCCAACATGTCTCTTTTGTATGTTTGGGTTTCTTACAATGTTCACATACTACATCCTTCTTGTCTTCCTTCCTCCTGTCCTTCTTTGAATCACCCCCTGATTTGGGTGTAGCCGCTACAAAGGCTGATATGGGTTGCATCATAACCTTCCTTCTGGTTTCTTCACTGTGTACAAATGAGTAAGCCTGAGAGAGAGTCACACTGTCTCTAGTCAAAATCTGTTGCCTCACAATATCATATTCTGAGTTCAGTCCCGCCAGGAACTCAAACACTTTGTTTGTCTCGATGTGCTTTCTATGGGTCTGAGCATCTTTGGGACTCTTCCACTCAAGAGTTTCTAAGTGATCAATCTCATGCCACAGGTACTTCAAGGTAGAGAAGTAGACCGATACCGGTTTCTCTCCTTGTTTAAGGGTGTTCACTTCACATTTCAATTCATATGCTCTGGAAACATTTAGGGGTTGGGAGTAAGTTTCTTTCATAACATCCCATATCTCCTTAGCTGTTTTTGCCTACAAATAATTCTGGCTAATATGAGGCTGCATAGAATTACACAGCCATGTCATAACCAAGTAGTTTTCTTGCATCAACTTGGTATATGTTGGGTCTCCCTTGGAAGGTTCTTTCATATCTCCCAGGAGGTACCCTAATTTACCTCTTCCACCAATAGCCATCATGGCTGATTGGGCCCATTCCAAATAGTTTGATCCATCAAACTTTACGGTCGTAATCTAACCACCCATCTCAGAAATACCACCATAACTGATGTTCCCAAGATTGCCTTCTGCCTGAATTTTAGACTCCATTTCTGTCAAGTCTCAAAACAGTACTTGAATCACCAATCACAATCAAAACAGTATAGGCCTGATCTGTATTCTCAGTGTATGTGCACAAAACCGAAGTAATTCTGATCTAAAACCAACTAGCCAACACAACAGTAGCTGTCCGTAGATTTCTAACCCCCTTAGAACTCTGAGAACAGCTTTAAAACAAAACTGATATGCTAGGGAAAGTTAGGGTTTTAATCAATCCTGAAAGGAAGCAATTCAGTCACATAGTCCAAACTATATAGATGAGCTTTCAGTAGGGTTTTAATCAGTCCTGAAAGGAAGCAATTTAGTCGCACAGTCCAAACTGTATAGATGAGCTTGCAGTAGGGTTAATAAGAAACCCTAGAATCTGATCGGATCTACCAATCAACTTAAGAGTAGCTCTAGGTAGATCACCGAGTTCAGTCAACCACTAGGGCTTGCCGCAGATCACTTTCAAACCCTAGAGTAGAGAGAAACACAGTTCGGTCCAGGGTTTGATGTAAAACCCTAGGAAATCGAAGAGAGAAAGAGCTAGAATGGTTCGGCCTTCCCCTCCAGATAGGTCCAACCTATCTTCTCTGAAAGAACTTCTATTAAAAAGTAACAACTTACAAGGAAAAAATAGTTCGCTGCCTTCTAGGGTTACCTGAACCCTAGTCTTCTCTGATCCTTCTTGACCACCAACACTCTGCAACCCTAGCAAGTTTCCAACAGCTGCTAGTACCTCTGGCGATCTCCAAGAATCAGTCTGCGAACTCCTCCTTTTCAGCTTTCAGTCCTAGGAGATTCTCATGTGGTCGGCTGGTATTAGACTCACATGAAAAACCCTAACTTGGCTCTGATACCATGTAGGTTTTCAAGATTGCTATTCAGTCTTGATCACAAAGAGATTTTAGGTTCGATGAGAAGAGAAAGTGAAGATGTAGAAGAAAGAGTGATGGAAGAGCAATAGAACATAGATTTTGAGGAGAAGAACCGAATGTCAATATTCTGCCGCCGCCACTTTAAGTTAATATATATAGGTTATGCTAGTTACATGAAAGGACATATCTGCCCTTGGTGTTTACATCATAACTGCTAACAAATAACAACCAATATAAAACTGAAACTAGAAATAACAGAACAACAAAATAACCACAACTGTGACTAGATACATTCTACCCTACGGACAGAGTGGTACCACAGCTGTGGGGCCCACATCAATGTTCTCTACAGTATATATAAATATATAAGAAATATAGAGTAAGTTTTAAAATTTTTATTAATAAACATTATTTTTTTTGAAAGTTATTTTCTAAAAGAAATTAGTTATTTGCAATATTATTTATTTATTGAAATAATATCATTATTTAATTTTTAAAATATTCATGATTTTTTTATTTTAAGTATTTAAGATCTAGTTATGTTAAATATTTCGTTATTTAAAATATTTAGTTATTTAACTAAATATTTAAAATCTTAATCTATATATTATAATTGAAAGTTATTCAGTAAATATTTAAAATATTAATTTTAATAGTTTGTTATTTAAGATATTTAGTTATTGAAATATTTAAGTAATATTTTATTTTTAATGTTAAATTTTTATTATTTGAATAACATTTAGATTGAATAATCCAAAGAAGCATAATTTATATTGTTTGTACATAATTGAGTGATGAATTTTGGAAAAATATATAATTATTAATAATATGAAGATTATTAAATTGATTATACTTATTTTTTGTCTTTTTAATAAATATTTTAAAGTTATTATATAATTTTGTTAGAATATTTAAATAATTCTTAAATTTTTTAATTCAAACTTTCTTTAAATAGATGTAGATAAAAAGTTGGGGAGAAGATAAATAAGAATTAGAGATTATTTTTATGAGAGAAACTCTCTACTAAATTAGAGATAATTTAGGAAAAAGTTGGGGATAGTGGGGGAGGTTGTTTAGAAGAAATTTTAAGATTTTTGATTATTTTGGTTATTGGAGAGAGAGAGAGAGAGAGAGAGGATTTTTGTGGGAAAATAGGATTTCTAATTGGTAGTTTAAAAAATGACATGGATTAAAAAAAATGAAAAGATTTCCAGACTTCCTTGTTTTAATATATATCCCCTGGACTTGATATTCAAAGTTCACTCCAAAGTTGTAGTTTTAAGGAAGGCATCATGCATTGTCCACCAAATACTTGACTACCATCAAAATCCTAAGAAAATAGGGCACAAAGCTTCCAACACTGAGATCAGTTTCATGGAGAAATATTCTCAATGCAATGCTGCAAGTGATTGCGAACAGTGTGAGCACAGTCTTGTGAGCACCCAAGTCGATTTCTCCAGTACTAACAAAAAAATAAATGAAAATAGAAGGCAAGTTAAAAAAAATAAAAAAAAAGTTTCAATCTGCGGACAAATCAGCTACACCCATGGGAATAGCCCTGGATCTGATGGGATATTGCCAACACACAGCCGCAAGTGGCTGTGAGTATGGTGTGAGCACTGTTTTTTAAGGACTGAATTCGAGTTCGGATTTGATGCATTGTTGATTTGTTGTAGTCCCGAAATCGGATTTGGTGCTTAAAATTGTTTTTTAAGCACTGTTTTTTAAAATTGTGCTCAGCTTCCCAATAATTAAAAAGATACAAGTATAAAGATATTCCCAATGCACGGCTGAAAATGGCTATGAAAATGGTGTAAACACAATTTTGTGAGGACTGAATCCGCCCTCTGTAGCCCCACCTTAGGTCAGGGGCCAGAAATACATGGAGGGAGGGCCGTGGATCATAACCGACGGCTAGTCCAACAGCCGTAGCTGAGTTTTTGAGCGTTTCAATCCAACTGTTTTTGCCCAATGACTTCACATTATTTGTTTTGCTAGTGTCACGCTATCTATCTTCCCCGGCCTGCCGCTGATAGAAAAATAGACCAACAACTCCAATCTCTAACACAATGAGAACTTGTTGACACTCCTTTTTTGCTCAGCCCATTTTATCCAGGTTGAACATATTTATATTTTCACTCTCCCCAAATGTAGCCAATACACTCTAGTAAATACTTTTAACAAAATAGAGATTTGGTAAAAAGAAACCATAATAAACAGTGGTTTTCAGTTTCCACATCATGGTGAGATTTTGTAGTAGAAAGAATGAAGAATTCTAATGGATTTTGTTCAAGGGTAGTTTAATCATGGAGATGAAAGAAAGGGAGGTTATGACTTGTGACTTTGTGAGATCAAGGACTATTTTCAGAAGGAGAGAATGAAGAATTTTATAATTTTCAGAAAAAAAAAACTTGAATTTTGAAGTTTCTTCAGGCAAAATCTATGGTGTATCCCCTGTATAATAAAAGACATGATTGATAAAGTCCACCTTGTTAATAGTAAAGGTATATTTTATGAAGTAATCACATTTTAACATCATCACCGGTTGAGATCTGGGTTTAATGCATGCAAGTAGTTGAACTCTGTTATTTATTTTTCTTTAGCTTTTGCTCTTTTTGCTTCCTTTCCTCTCTGTAAATTGTTTGGTTGCTCTTTTTAGCTTATAATTTACCCGCCCAAATTAGCAGCTGCTATTTTTATACATTTGAAAGAGAGAGAGAGAGAGAGAGTTGGTTTTCCTTTCATGACTTCCCGGGCTTTCTGCAAGCTTTGACCCTTAAAAGCAAAAGCTCAACCGTTCAATCCTCTCCACACCCTTAAAATGAACCAAACAGAAATAATCACCCTCGTTTATTCACCACCTCTCGCAAACCACCTCTCCTTTTCTTTGTCAAAACATGCACCCCACGTTCCTTGGGCACAAGAGAACAAGAAAAACCCATTGAAACAACATCTCTACAGAGTTGAACATAATTGTCCAACTCAAGGAAAAAGAAGAGAAAGCTAGTCTCCTGTTCTAGTTTTCCTTCAAATCTAGCTCCACACTAGGGAGACAGGTTTCTCCTCTTTCTCCATTTCTTTTCTAAATTGATGATAACAATAGTTCTCTCCACCAACACCAATAGGTTGTAATATTTCTGTTATTATCTCTGTTGAGCTTGACTGAGAATGCTTTTATGTTCTCCTGTTCCTTGTTCTTTCCCTAAAGCCATTGCTTGAGTATATACAATGATTCGAACTCTTAAGCGGGACCTAACCATTCAAAGGTCACAGTCCTTTAACTTCCGAGGACTGGTTGAGGATTCAGGACGTCAGACACATAGCATGATCCTTGAAAGTACCAATGGTGGATCCATGGATGAGAAACTACAGTTTAGAAGTCAGGGATCAAGAAATCCGAATTGCCCGTTGGGACGCCAACAGATTGGATCCGCACTTAGTCGCTCCACTGAGCCCAAGTCACGCTTGAGTAAGGAAGGAGGTGCAACTCCCCCCCAAAGCAAAGACAAGGTTCCCTCAGGCAAGTTACAGTATTTTGTTTCTCCATTCTCCTTGCGCTATGCTTGACCTTTGAATATCACGTTCCATTTTGGACAAATTATGCTAAGTTCAGGAATTCTCATATTTCTACCAATATCATTAGCTAAGAACATGAGAAGTAGCAGCTTGATACCATAATTTTTACATTTTAACAGCATAACATTTTATGGTTTAATTGATAAAATTATATGTGCAACTCAAATCTGGTTTAAGTCAATTATGAATTTAGGATTTATCCTCCAATCTCCATAGATTTTGTGAACCCATGTGCTGTGCATCAAATCCACAGCCAACCCTATTTCTGAAATGAACAGTTGACAATTGAATCCAAATTTTTCCATTAGTTTCATATCTCTAGTGGTGACACTGAGTTTCTTGACCCTTTGTTTCAAAGATTAATCAAATCCTGTAAACCATTTTAGAACTTCATTAAAAATTTTCTTCTTTTTGGTGGGTTTATTTCAGATACGGAGTTAATGAAAGAAAGGTTTGCCAAGCTTCTATTGGGTGAAGATATGTCAGGAGGAGGGAAAGGTGTTTCTTCAGCCCTGGCTTTGTCCAATGCCATTACCAACCTTGCAGGTGCTTTAATATTTTTTTTCCAGATAAAGCAAAACTTTATTTGTTTTCAGGAGAATACTTAACAGCTCTTGGATATAACTTAATGAGCCTAAAGTTTGTGACAGGCTGATGGTTCATTGGTTGACTGTTTCTTCATGGTACTAGACCCATTTGATTCTAGTTTGGCAAAAATCATGCAGAAAATCCAAAATCTCTTTATTTATTTGAGATTGGGGCATCATAGCCTTAGGATTTCTTGCTTCAAAATGGCATCCGATCCAATTATGGCAATTCTAATTGCTTGCTAATTCTTTTTTCTTCTTTTTCTATTTTTTCCTAATTTTATGCAGCTTCTGTCTTTGGGGAGCAATGGCGATTGGAACCCATGTCTGCTGAGAGGAAAGCAAGGTGGAGAAGAGAAATTGGTTGGCTTTTATCTGTCACTGATCACATTGTTGAATTTGTTCCTTCCCAACAGAAAGCCAAGGATGGAACGACCATGGAGGTCTCTCTCTCTCTCTCTCTCTCTCTCTTATATGATATCATAATAGATGTAAACCTTCCATCTCACTGCCTCAAGATTTTCTTGATTCAATAGATAATGGTGACTCGCCAACGAACCGATCTACTTATGAATATTCCTGCCCTGCGCAAGCTGGATGCCATGCTTATTGTAAGTATTTGAGTTCTGGTTTTTGAGTAAAACCTTTCCATATGGATTAAATTGTTTTTTGTTTGCATCTTACGTTGGGCTTAAATGAACAGGAGTATCTAGATAATTTCAAAGACCAGAATGAGTTCTGGTATGTGTCCAGAGATGCTTCCGACGCTGAGAAAGGAAGCAGCGTGAGGAAAGATGACAAATGGTGGCTGCCAACTGTTAGGGTCCCCCCAAATGGGCTCTCTGAGGCAACAAGAAAATGGTTGCAATCTCAGAAGGAGTCTGTGAACCAAGTGTTAAAAGCGGCAATGGCTATAAATGCTCAGGTTATAGCAGAAATGGGAGTCCCCGAGAACTACATCGAATCTCTTCCCAAGGTAAAACATGGAGAAAGTTCATATAAACTTTTTCCTGCAGAACTCTAATAACTTCACTGATTTGTCTTTCTCATTTACATTTAGAATGGGAGAGCAAGCCTTGGTGACTCGATTTATCGAAGTATTACAGTCGAATACTTTGATCCTGTGCAGTTCCTCTCGACTTTGGACCTGTCAACAGAGCACAAGATTCTTGACCTGAAGGACAGGATTGAGGCATCGATTGTAATATGGAAGAGGAAGATGAACAAAGATGGAAAATCTTCTTGGAGTTCAGCAGTGAGCTTAGAGAAGAGGGAGCTCTTTGAGGAGAGAGCAGAGAGTATCTTAATCCTACTTAAGCAGAGATTCCCAGGCATCCCACAATCCACACTTGACATAAGCAAGATCCAATACAACAAGGTAAGGATTGAAGATCGAAAGATTATAACTTTTCCTTTTTCCTGTTTCCCAATTCGATACGAGCTCAAAGCACTGTTGTTGAAATTACAGGATGTGGGACAGTCAGTTCTAGAGAGCTACTCAAGGATACTGGAAAGTTTGGCATATACAATCATGTCCCGAATTGAAGATGTTCTCTACGCAGATTCAGTCGCCCGGAATCCATCACTAATAGAGTCAAACAGAAAATCTGCAACAGAGACAACACCAGGGACGCCGGTGCAGTTCTCAAGCCCCGGGGAAGAGATGGAGAAATTGAATTCTAGGGAAGCACCCGTTTCAATGACACTATCGGATTTCATGGGTTGGCATCTGGACCCAATAGAATCTGAACAAACGAACGATTCATCTGAAAATCTAGAGGAGTACTTGACAGAAGACAATGCAAAGTGGAGCAAACCTGCCAACATTTTACCAAAGAAACATTCCTACCTTGAGTCCTTGGGTGCCTTAAAAAGCCCAACAGCTCGTCACTAAAAATAAACATAGATAAAGAAGACAAAGAAAAGGAGGAAATGAGAGATAAGAAGAAGGTAGAGAAATATAGGAGAGAAGATGTGAGAGAGAAAAGAGTTGGGAGCTTGGAATTCCAAATGTAAATGGTTAGACTCAAAACCAAAAGGAGCTTTTCAACTACAACTGGAATCTGTCTTGTTTCAATTGTAGTTAGGGAAGTGTGACTATTGAGTGGCCTGAGTCTGCTTCTTATCACAGATAACATGTATTTTCAGTTTTTTTTTTTCTTTGTTTCCCAAATTTTCATCTCACTTCAATTTTTACCTGTTGTTTGACTAACACTGTAACAATGAGAGAAAACTAATCATCGTGACTGTTGGTTGCTATTTCGAGCTGACAAAGAAGAATGGACGACATGTAATTATGTAAAGTATAAACTAAATATAAGAATTGAAGTCCCTCCCCAATAATAATAGTATAATTTCACTGGTTCTGAATAACAAGCACTGAGGTTGGTCTTGAGAAGGCTTAAGAATACTACATTCCGAACAAAAGAAGATAAATATCAACAAAATAAAGTGGGGTCAGTGAATAGTTTAAATCTTGCCACGTGGTCCGAGCTTAGGTGGTAGTTGTGGGCCCTTCTTGATGGGTAGTATGTCCCCTGAAGCTGTGGCACTGAGGTAAGCAAGGGTGGAGCCACCTCCCAAAATTAAGAACTTGAGCAACAATCCTCTCTTGGTGAAAGGAGCAGCAAATGTCTCAAAGAACTTGCTCTGCATTTCCATAAAAAAGAAGGGTTTATTAGTAGAATTATATATTTGAGAATAATCCATGAAAACTGTTTTAAGTGTAGTGTCAAACACAGACATTAATACAAAGATGATGAATGCATAAGCACTAAAGCAGCCAAATGACCAGCAGATGGCTGGGAGTGGGAGTATGATCTGCACACAAATAATGGCCTAATGGGTCCAACCCCATCTCCATGTGCACCAGGAGTGCAGCATGGTTGGATCAGATGGATTGAGAACTATGCGAATGGGTTCCCTTTCTGTTTGTTGGAAGCCCCAGCAGAAGAAGGGATATGGCGGATAGAGAAGGTGTGCAAAACCTGAATGGGGTTGTATGGTGAGGGGGCGTCGGAGCCGTACAAATCCCACTGCCCGGTAGTGTTGCCCAAATCCTCCAAATCGAAGTAGACACTCTTGTCGCCGTACTTCGCCACCACTGCGCCGGACCTGCTTTTCAAGTAGAATACAATATAACAGTTGAGACGCTGCGCATCAAATCTGGTTTTAATTGCAGAACAAGATCTCGGTCGGAAGATTGACCAACTGGGTTTTGAATGGGTTGTTACCTAATGCTCGTCCTTGCCAGGGTGCGGCGAGATGGCTTGACGGAGAGCTTGGTCCCGGTAAGGGAGCTTCCGCCGAGGCCCTTAACAGCGACGGGTTGTACGGCGGCCAAGGTTGCTAGAGACGCCATTGCCTTTGATGCTGCACAAATGAGTTTCCTTGATTGCTTGTTTGCATGGTTTTGTATGCTTAGATTTTGAAAAATTGATACTTTGCCTGGATCTTCTGGGTTTTGCCAGGTGGAAAACCGGATCTTCTTTGGAGATGGATGGTATTGGAAACCCACTAAAGTGGTTACACGTTGGCTGTAGCCGGATAACCCTATCCTTTTCCTCATCTCATGATCCTTTAATTTATTCTTTCTTTACTTCTTGATTGTTAGTTTGGGATGAATTTTCATGCCTCTCTGATTCATCGCCCTAAAACATACACTACAAGACAAAATCAAACCTCTCATGAGTTTGTACCCAACTCTTTTTGCCAATAAGTGTTAGGGGCCATTTGATAATGGACGAAGGGTATTATAGTAATCTAATCCAACTTCAAGGAATTCTCACGTAGAAATTTATTTTATGTTATATAATATGGATATAATGATAATAATCCAACGGGCATTGATGCATAGGATGGGGGTAATTGTCTTTTGAAATGTTGTAGATTTGTAATTCTGCAATAGGTCTGTCCGTACTTCTCCGTGATATTTATATATTAAAAGTAAAATATAACATAAAATAACATATATATAAAATATATATAAATAAATGCAGGCTGGGCTGGGCCTGAAGTATTAGGCCCAGGTTCAGCCCCTAAAATTTGCGGGCCTGATGTGAGCTTGGGTCCAAACCTGGCCCTGGCTGAAAATGACTAACCGTATTCGACTATTCCTTAGCCTATTGGTAGTCTGGTAGATGGCCTGATGAGGAAATTCAATTGACCAACTTTTCAAGTCTAATGACAATGAATTTTAACTGTGTGGAAACGCCATCTTTTAAAATTTAGTTCTCAATTGTAATACAATGTTATATGCAATTCAAAATAATACAATGTCAAAATATAGGGTCCCTTACTTTCAAATATATTTTTATAAAATTAAATTATTTTATATTTATAAATATGCATATACAGCATATTCTAATATTTTCTACATATATATGCAATAAATAAAATACACCATTTTATTTCTTAAATTTATAAGAAAGTACATTAATAGATATTATTCACCTTTTTCAGCAGGTTTATTCAACTGACTTTCTTTAAAATTACTAATTTTTCAAACCAAACATTATACAATTAACCTTATGGATCCGATTAGAAAAGTTCATGAACCATTTCGTTTATTGAGTGGCCTGAGTCTGAGAAATGGCAGCCCGAACCCAAACAGAAGAGGGTGTGTAACTGTGTGTTTTAAACGTTGACCCATTTCTTTAACAAATAATCGGGTTATAAGGCTCGCTTCAAGTCCACACTCCCAATCCAACTCGGATCCTTTATATGCAGACCGGGTTGATGACGGGGCCCCAGTTGTGGGTCAATTCGAACATCTTACAAAGTTACTAAGATCCACTGATCAGTTGTCATGCCCACGGCCCACCCGCATTAATAAATCCCACACCACTCTCATCCACAAAAGATAAAAAGAGAAACAGAGGAGCTCCTCCTCGCTCCCTCTCCAGTCTCCAAACACAAATACACAATGGTGTTAACTTATCCATCCTCCCTTCTTCAGCTTCCTCCATTGAACTCTCTGAAGATAAGCTCTCCATTCCTTAATGGATCCACACCAGTTCATCTGCTCAACAAACCCTCTTCGTTCTTCTCAACATCAAAGCCATCTCCGCCTTCTTCTCTCCCTTCAGTTTGAGCCATGAAATCGTTGCAAGGGAGAGTAGTCTGTGTCACCAATGACAAGACAGTTTCAGTCGAGGTAGTGCGGCTTGCGCCCCACCCAAAATACAAGTGGAGGGTCAGGAAGAAGAAGAAGTACCAATCTCACGACCCAGATAACCGATTCAAGGTTGGCGACTTCGTACAACTCGAGAAGAGCATACCCATCAGCAAGACTACTGCGAAAAACATGCCGAAGCCTATCGAGGCCGTGCCAGAAGAGCTAGGTCTTCCATTGGAGTCCGAAAAGTCTGAGTGAGGAATGTTGAGATTGAAATTTATTCATCATAGTCTCAACTGTACTGAACCATTCTTTTCCTTTTTGTTATCCTGTTTTTGTGTAGTTTATTTGACTGTTTTTAGTTGGGGTATCCCATGATTTACGGATTGATTTGAGGTGATGTGTGCTCTTAGTCTAGGGTCGATATTGAAGTGTTCTGTATATATAGCTGCAATGACAAGCTTACCAGAATCAATTTTTGATGACCTTGCTGCAACGACTCTCAATTTTCTAGATAAAGGATTGAAAATCATGAATAGTTTTTGCACTGAATGACTTCAGGTAGGTTTTAAATAACTTTCATGAATTTCTTAGTTTCCTTTCTGATTGACCGAGTTGTAATCTTACAGTCAGCTGAGTTTAAATTAATATAAGTTGGACCACCCAGGTTACATGGCTGTTCATCTAGTTCATATCGGCTTGCCTGGATTGCACGAAACATGGGTTTCATCAAATAGAAATAGACAGGAATTGTTGTTTTTGATATTCCCTTCCCTTCTTTACAGCATTTATTTTGTTAAGTCTGATCTATCTCCAGTCTTATTTAAACTGTACCCCATAACCAAAGAAGGATCTATTTCCATGGTTTGAGAAGAGCTTTATTTTTTCAGCCATTACCGGCATAAATCTGGTAGGAATGAAGACTCAAGAGTTTCCGATGGTAAATCTTATATCTCTGAGATTTCTGTCATTGTCAACAGATTGATCCGCTGGCTAGTTGGTTTACTTTAAGAAGGATGTCTCCTTGGGTCCAAATTTAGGTTCCAACTCCAACTTTCGTCCATAAAACAACTGGGACAGCAGTACCCCTGCCAATCTGGTTTTGTGCAGTGTGAAATGACAGAAAACTTGAAAGAAGTTCTGGAACAAGTTTTCTGTTGATTTTCTACCGCTTGATTGTAACTGAAAAAGCAGCTGGGGAGATTCCAATGTTAGATAAACTGAGAAATGGAGAGACGAATGGATTATGGGTGGGAACGCCTAAACATGTTTCCCGTGTGTATATATATACCTTTGGCTGGTTATTGATAAATCACTGTTCTGTTGATAATAACAAGTACACCTAAAATCTAATCTTCTTGTTCACAACCTAAGCTATATACATTTAGTATCACTTCGAATCAAAATGTGCGTATCCAACTGTCTTTCTCTCCCAAGCATACATTCCATTCTTGTTTTGGCAGTTGAAGGGGGTTGCCTCCCAGATTATAACAAGTCAGAAGGCTAAGAAAATCCATTCATGGAAGTGCAAAAAATGGTTGCGGAATCTATGGATTGCGAGAGAGTCTTGTCTATGCTCTTTAGCCAAATGCAAAAGTAAAAGCTATGCAACGGAGTCATCAAAAACCTAGACTGAATAACCCATGGCAACTGTACTAATGGAAATTTCAGAAATACAATATGATATGAAGTGCTAATGGATCCAACTAAGACGTGTCAATACATAGATAGCCCATGTTTAGAAAATTGGAATGATTCAAGTTTCTCAAAACTCATGCATCAGTGACTAAAAGCATGGCAACAAACAAATATAAAGTTTTGACAAAAATTAGTCCAAAATTCCCCGGCCCCAGCCGAGAGTTTCCAGCCTCAGGCTAGCTTGAATGAAATATTTCAGTGTAATCACTACTCAATGAAGTGATATGATTATTACAACAGCTAAGGTTTAAAAAGCAGAAAAGCAATTCTTCCATATAGCAGAATAAACCAACAAAAGAGGTCATAGACAAAATTAGACAATGCGAGTAACAGCCGCATGAATGGCATCTGCGAGATGAGGAACTGTCCTCGAGCTTAGACCTGCCATGCTAATTCTCCTGCATAACAGAGCAAGCAGAGATTACCATACTATGATAAGGGAAAAACAGAAAATATACGCACACTTAAATCTATATGCATTATATCATAATATGAAGCCCTTGACTGCAGTATCGGATACAAAAGTTCATCTTAAGTATCTATACTGTTACGCCAAACCTTGTTTTGTTCTTTGAATTGTAAACGAGTTGCATACAACTTTCCATGTATCTTAGTAAAATAATATTTTGGTAGATTATATTATCTGAACATTTTATTTTGATGGGTCGGCAGTTCATCAAACTTTGATATAACAGCCAGATGTACACAATGATTTTGTCATCAGCACTGATTGAAAGGAAATTTGAGATGCGCAAGGGTCAAGAAGGCTAGAATTTAAGAAGCAAATTAGGGTCAGATGATAACTGTGTATCATCAATTTGTCTAAATAAAATAGGATCCAAACATAGTACTATGTGGTATTCTTACCCGTCGGATGTCATGTAGATGTGGTATTCTTTAGTCATGAAGGCAACCTGTTCTGTGTTCAACCCTGTGAAAGTAAACATTCCAATCTGCTTGATGATGTGACTCCAGTCACCGGGTGTACCTGCAAACAAAACAGCAGAACACATTCAACATAAGAACTTGATTTGGAAATCTCTTTCAATGCATATAGTGCTTGTATACATTTTTATTATTCCACAGTGGAATTCCAGACTAAGAACCATGCCTGAAATTCAGATTGGTGACAAACATCTCTGCATTCATGTGTCTCTCAAAATTCATGCGAGGTGGGAATGCAAATATTACATTATATCCAAATCTAATGGGCAAACAATCACCATGCTTTCTTCATGTTTATTTATTTGGTATTTCACCACAGTTTACTACTTCAATTCAATGTTTCAAAACATGGAGGCATGAGGCGTAGTTCACGTAAGAGACGTAAGCCTCCCAAACACAAGGAGGCATAAGCCTCCCTAAGAGGAAGGGGATGAGGAGGAAGGAGGGAGAGGATGAAGAAGAGGAAGGAGGATCTCATCTTTCTCTTTTTTTTTAATAAAAATATTTTATATTAAGAAGAATGAATATGCATAACACTAGAAGGGGGGTCTTGTTGAAGCGGAGGCAAGCGAGCGAGCTAGAGTGTGACACACCTCATGCAAAAGGTGTATGAAGTGTACGACTCTTGAACCTGAGGCATATGCCTCAGAGGCATCAATGCCTCTAGCATACGCCTCAGGGCGTTTTTGAGGCACCTCGCCTGGAGGTGTGCCTCCAGGTGTATGCCTCCCAAGCCTTCTAAAACACTGCTTCAATTTGGTTGTGTTAGAGATCCTCAACAACTAATCTCACTTCATTTTTTCCCATTTTCTTTTAATTCCAGAAATTGCCTTGCAATAAAAGAGAGACTATCTCTTTGCTTTCATAGGTGACTAGAAATTTAATAAAAAGTAACGCCTCCCATAAACATCCACATCTTTTAGAAGGGGCCCCAGAAATTCTGATGGTTAGGTGTTCCAATTCCAATACCAAGGGCCACATGCCAACCTTAAACTTTATCAACAGAAAAGCAGAAAAACAAGACATGGACTCAATGTTAGCATATATCGGTTTCAGCAGCAACATTAAATGTAGTACACACTAAACAAATAAATGGAAAAAAGTGATTTCATAGGGCCACACGACAAGATCAAACCTTAGTAACCAAAAAGGGAAAACATAATAGTGGGTAGATATCAGTTGTAGAAGTGATGCTAATGATGCATTCTAATAATCCTCAAAAAGTAACAATTATACAGGTAATACTAATGGATAGACCAACTATACAACTAAAACAAGTAAATGAAAAAAGGTGATCCTCAAAAAGAACAAAAGAATCTAAATATCAGCTTACCTCTATCACGTAAAGCATCGAAGAGTTGTTGGCGCATGCTAATAATCCGATCAGCCATGGCTTTTAACTCAATAGTCCATTCATTATACATATCCCTGCAGACAAAATATAATCAGAATTAAGGAACACTTATAAGTCATGATCTACTCCATAAACAAGAAAATAAGCATTACAATCAATGGTCATATATGTATATTTATGTACTTTGTATTGAGTTAAACCAAGAAATTATATAAACTAGATAACTATATTTTCTAAGTAGATACAGATTCTCTGATGAGCATGCTAACCATTCTTTTCTTGTAGATTAGTCGATCATCTTCGTTTTGTTATTGCTTCACTTCATATTGAGAAAGTGAAACCCTTACTTCTAGTAATTCACTAACATCAATTTGATCATTTTCCCAATATTAACCAGTTTTTGTATTCATATTAACCAGTTTTCATACAGACCATTTTTGTACATTTAACTTGAATTTCTACTCTTTTCCAGATTTCAAATTGATTTAGTCATATTGCATAGACCTTCCTGAATCAACTTTGTACCTGTCCTTGAGGATGGTGGCCACAATGGATGCACCATGAATAGGTGGGTTGGAGTACATGGGCCTGATCACAAGTTTCAGCTGGCTCTCAACCCTACTTGCAACATCTGCTGTCCTGCACACCTGTAACGAAAAATTTGCATAACATTATAGATACAGGAGAATCAATGAGATGGAGTATCATTATGCTAGAGAAGGAAAAGAAATGAATGAAAAACAAATAAAAGGAGTTAGGGATGTGATAAGGAACCATATGGCAACATTCTACTTAATCTTTCTCGGCCAATTGGACATGGCAATTCTTTATGGGCTGAACTGCCAGTCTTAAATTCAAGGCTTAAAGCTGATGAGCATGAAGGGTATGAAGCATGTGGTGGTGGGAAACTATCAAACTATAATCTGTAGGATGAGAATACAAAAGGAGATTCCCTGGAAATTCAAACCATTAGGCAGCAACTTGAATAACTCATTCAAATGGGTGTCTAGAAGTGCAAATGCTTTGGCAGATTCTTTAGCAAGGGCAGGGGTTGTAAGGGAACAGCTGGAGTAGGGGTGTCCAGGGCCAGGCAGCCATTTGTAATAGCTTAATAGTTGCTTGTGTTGAGAACCATGTGTATTGGAGCTGGAATTGTACTCATTTGGCCTGATGCCAACCTTGGTAGGCAGGGTGAAGTTTCATTTTAATGAAATAAAAACAAACAGAACGAAATTTTGGGCCCAAAAAAAATATAACAATATGCTTTTGATTTCCCTCAAGTTACAACTAGCTTTGATAAAGGTCAACTCTTCACTGCAGTATATAGTTCTACTAGGTCTCAATTATGTTTATTTTTCAGCATTAGGCACTTCAAAGGAGGTCTTTTTAGTGTCTTACAATGCTTAAGGCACCAACACGCTCCCCATAAAGTCCCATGTTCTTTGCGTAACTCTGAGCTGCAAGGCATTCACCACCATCTGCAACAAATATCCGAACAGACTGTGCATCCGCATCTAAACTTCCACTTGCAAAACCCTAAGTTGTCAATAGAATACATCAGTTAATACCTGAATATGACAAAGTTGGAATAATGTGTCACATAAATATTAAAAATCAAAACTATTTGGCCTTTTCTGGACATAAATTTCAGAATTTAATCATCTTTTTGCTATGCAAAAGCCTAGGCTAACTTGAAAATCAAAAAGAAAAAGCCTAACCTTCACCATGCATTGGGCAACTTGGAAGTGAAGTGGAAGGAGATCAAGATTGGAAAAGGATTCTGCAATCTCCAAGGACACTTAGTAGTGGTTATGATACCAACCACTCTTCAACAACAAAAAGGAATAGGATAGCAATGCTATCCTCGGATGTCACATCCTCACTTTTGGTGGATCTCTTGTTGCATTAAGGGGGAGCCAGCCCCGCTGGTGTGTTTATGTGAGAAAGTTTGACTGTCTTTGATTTAATGAAGGAAACCCAAGATTGTGGAATCTCAAGGACTCCTGGACCTGAAGTTTGTTGATCCAGAGTGGAGGACTAAGAATACCCAGACTAAGACCATGCAGATCATATGCAGCATTGTTCACAAGGCCATAGACAGTATTAATGTTTCGGAAGGACAACACTGTAAAGGTTAGTGAAAGGATATGACTGTTCTTTGGATGAAGAAATCAGCATGGAACTGCAAGGTGCCAACCAGCTGGTTGGTAAGGTCTCCTGCTGGTTGTAGCAGAGACATGGGATCGAATCCCGCCTGCACCTGGGTTGAGGGGGCTATGGGTTGGGGGATGGGCTACCCCCCATTGTGTAGCCCTTCAGAATATATCAAAGAAAAAAAAAAAAAAGAAATCAGCATAGAACCACTTTCTTCCATAAGCTGGAAGCAAGATACTAGGTTAGGTGGAAATCAAAGAAAACATGGGAAATTTGCTGATGGGGAGGTCATGGTTGGAGGGGACCTCCTTTGAACTGGATGGAGTGGGTGCAAAAGTGCTGCTGCATGGATACCCCACCTTTGGAGGGGACTCACGAGTTGACATGTGCGACAAGTCAACTTGTGTTAGTGAGAATCAGGCATTTTCACCAAAATGCCTATCACATTGGCTCTCCGAAACTATGAATCTGCACTTTAAATGCCTCCATGTAAAAGTAGTCCGACCATTTAAACTGTCCAGTAGGAGATCATGGTATTTGTATTTTCCCAATTTACACAGAACTTCTGACCTTTTGTTTATTGAATCTTTTCTAATTAGGAAAACAATAAAAAATCACTAGTGTTGCCACGTGACAAATAGACAAACGCTCTGAATTTAACTTGTTAATTTTAAATTAACTATTTAAGCTGTTATGCTTAAATAGTTCTATGAATTTCAAGAATAATATAAAAAAATGTAATATTTAATAAATAAAATATTATTTATATGAGATGTATCCATGAATACTACTTTTTTTGGGTTCACCAAGGCAGACTTCCAGAGTCCATGCAATATTGGGGTACAACAAGAAGTTGTTGCCACTGAGAAGTGAGAATGATCCATCTAAAGTAAGAGAAAAAGGAACCCCGAGGGAAAGGGAAAGGGAAAGGGAAAGGGAAAGTAACAAGTTCAAGGCCAAAAGCTGTAGGAACAGTATTTTCCACTTCCAGAGGATGTTGATATGAAGAGTGGTTTAAGTTGTGGATAATAAAAGTTTAAAACAGAGGTGAAATTAGGAGCAGCAAGTCAGGGTTCAAGTTTGTTTCTTATTGTTGGTTGGATCAGCATGATGATTTCTTTTGTTTAACACATCATGGGATAGTTAAAGTGGGCTAGCAGCAACATCTCTGCATTAGTTTAGGTTGCATTTGGATAAGCTTCAAGATTTGTGCTTTCAAAGCCCAAGCCCCAAAGCTTTGTGTTTTGGGGCTTAAAAGTGTTTTGGCATTAGATTATTGTGTTTTAAAAGCAACTTTGCCTTCACTTTTAAAAGCAATTTTAAAAATGTTTTTGGCTTATTTTTGTTTCCGACAGCCCAAAGGCAAAAGCTTATCCAAACAAAGCCTTAATTCCGGAAGACTTTTGTGCTTGTGCCTTGTTGGGGCCTTTGCCTCCAATGACAATCCTCCTTTGCCTTCACTTGCTTTTTTTCTTGCAACAAATTGCATCATTATTGGGGGAAAAATCTTTGTACTTTGGTGCAATCACATTTACCTGATATGCGCTGTCAAAGAATGGTAACAACCCCTTTGATCTTATCAGTTGTCTGATCTGCTCCCACTGTTCAACGGTAGGATCAACACCAGTTGGGTTATGAGCACATGCATGAAGAAGCACTATTGCTCCTGATGGGGCAGAACTGAGGTCCTCAAGCAGGCCTGTTCCCATATACTTAGACATATCAGCACATGAAACTAGTTCCATAGAAGTTTAGATGGAATCATTGGACTCCAGAAAAAATGCTACATAGTAGAAAAGAAAATTATGGAAAAACTAACAAATATAAAATGAATCTAGAAATAACAAATAGGAAATAGTTGATAAGAAGATGAGAGTATGAGACTACATTTCATATAAAACTATAAGATGTTTTGTTTAATAATAATTTTCAAACAAATGGATTATTCAACTTAACGAATCCATATTCCATGCCAACTGCTAAGATACCATTGTGGCTAATCAAACAAAGACAAACGAAGAAGAATCCAAACCTTGAAAGTTCAGTCCACGTGTTTCTGGATCATAATAGCGATAATACTTCGGAGACAACCCCGCCATAGTGAACACTTTGGGATGGTTTCCCCATGTTGGTTGTGGAATGTATATTGAATTCTGCAAGCAAGGTGGATGGTGAAATCAAAATTATCCTTCAAATCATCATCTTACAAAGGCAACAAACTAAAAAGGATTAGTTGTTTACTTGGTGGTAATGTTTTGCCAGAAACTCAGCTCCAACCCTCAGAGAGCCAGTACCAGATAAGCACTGGACAGTAGCTACCCTGTTTTCTTGAATAGCAGGGCTATTTTCAAAGCAAGCAGAATATTGTATTCAGTAAAAACCACAAATATAAACTACCAAAAAATGCAAAGTAAATTACATGGGAAACAGGCTAAGCCACATTAAAGGATTGAACAATGAAAATATCCAAGAAAAGTTTTTTTTTCTTCTAAAGACAAGTAAATAATAGAGAATTCCATATCAGAAGCAATGAAGCATCTACCATAGTACAGGAAATTTCATTATAGAAATGGACTTTTAAAGTTGTTCACTTCTTAAGTAATTCGTAAGTTCATTTTAACAAGACAATCATTGAAAATCTTTCAATCAAACAGAAGGACTTGAAGTCTTTTATTCTGTCACAATAAATTATATCATTGCTTAAAGATCACAACATTGAAAATAGGTCATCTGATTCTGTTCTTGGATGAGCTACAGTTTTACATCATAATTAAAAAGGTTAAACAAGTTATTTTCAGAATAAGAATTTTTCTCTCTGTCTAAACTTTAATCCTTCATTTCATAAGAATCCAGAGATCTGTAAAAGAAACATTGCAAAGTTTCATATTCTGTATTCAACATAGTATGGAATTCATGCCGAATCTCTCAATAGTTTTGAACACACCTCTAATAAATTAACCTCACATTTTGTTAAATTTGTACCTGTCAGCACCAAAAATTAGTTTGGCACTCAATTTATTGAAATCCGCTAATCCAGTAATGGGAAGATACTCCTTAACACGAGACCTGAACATCACAAAAATTAGAACTCGGTCACTAATATATATGAAGAAAGAAATAGCATAAACTATGATTTAATTGCTTACGGGTCATTTACTAGCAGCTGCTCAGCTCGTCTAACTACATTCAGAACAAGAGGTTTTCCTTCCTGTAATGCAAACAGGCCAATCCAGCAGCCTTTTATATCAGAGGTAAATAAAGCATATTTTGTGCAAGAGCACAAGAAAACCCACATTCTTGTACAGTGCCTCTGTGTGTGACAGCATGCATACTTATGAAGTGTGTGCCCATTCCCATGCATGAGTAGAAAAACAGTTCAACAATGTCAGATAAGAGAAACATACCTCTGTTCGATAAGCACCAACACCCAAATTCAACTTTATTGGGCTGGAGTCCTTGTTGTATGCAACAGTTACCTGTTTGGTTGAAATAACATCAGGGAGTAATTTATTGTCAAAACAATAGATACACAATACAATCAGAATCAAAACCTTTTAAGTTGCAACAAGATGGAAAAATTGCAATATTAAATACATAGTAAGCAGCAGCAATTCATAGTGTTCTTTGGAATGCCAGGAGGTCAGGTCTATAGTTAGAAGTTGAAAATGAGTTTTTTTTTTTTTTTTATCAGTAACAGTGAAATTTTATTAGTGATAAAAATCAGGTTTACAAAGGGATGGAGCTAAAAAGTCTTAACTCCAGCTACCCAAGTGACTTTTTGACCATGCAGTGATTACAAAACAGCCCAGAATAATGTATCTCCATTTACTCCTTGCCTAGCTAGACCGTCAGCCAATGCATTTGCACTTCTCTTTATCCATGTACATTGAATTTCCATGTCCTTGGTTAACAAGTTGAAAATGAGTTCAAATATAGGAAATCTGAATATTTCATTCAATGCAGAGAATAGATCACATAAAATCATAAAACAACATTGTTTTACGTATCCAAAATTGGCATGCTCACATATCAGTTTATGATTTATCTACTTAAGCGTAAAGTAGAAACACTTTTATAAAAATACTTCTGGAACCCTATCTATTGAAAAATCCTTCCTGAAGTGGGTGGACTAATGGACTTGAACAGAGTCAACAGACAATGTGAAAATTCAAGGGAAATAACTGGTAGTAACAATACAGAAAGCTATTAATTTCTTGCATTTGTAACCTTTTGGATGAGTACAGCAAGTCAGAAACATCATAAATAGTCAAGATAGGAATTTACATAATTAAAAAATTCCTTTAGATTATATTCTTAAAATTTCCGACCTGATTAGATTCTTATTACTTCTCACCTTCAGCACCTTTAATTTATATGCCAAGAACAAAAAAAGAAAAAGAAAAGAAAAACAGGAAAAGAATATTATCAGTCTGTCATCACTTTGAGTTCACAATTAAAATAGCCAATATCAATAATATAGTTGCTATATAACAACTCTAGAAGATGATCAGGGGAAGAGCGTTTTACCCTTCTTTCCCCGGAAAATGTATCAAATCTCATTCAATGTTATAAATTCCATTTAAACACATCAGAGATCTTTTGAAGGCTTTTTCTTTTTCATTTTAACCTTTAAATATTTTCAATGAGTTTTTTTACCTTTTTGATCATTAACATATTCAAAGAGTTTCAAGATTAGGGATGATAAAAATAATGCATGCGCAACTTTTTAAATGCACTTTCCATGTTTTCTGAGGATAACGCTAAGCAAACTTATCCACCAACGAGAAAAAGAAAAGAAAAAGAACAGTGCTTCTCTTGGTAAAGTAATTTTGATCCCTATTGTCAAGGCCGAATTTAAGATGTAAAATTTAATAGTCCCAGGTCCCAACTAAGCCATGCCGATCTCCTACTCTTATCAACCAAATACGAGTTTTGAATCACATTGGTTATTTTATCCAATCATTGATAGTACCAGACATTAGATTCAGTTTTTGTCTTATCGGTTCCTAGGTTCTTTATATTCTTTTTCTTTATTTGGGGGGTCGAGAATCTAATGAGTAGATCTCGCTTCTTCTCTTCCTGATCCATCACTTCCTCTGCCACAGAAGGAGACAAATTTATGTAATTCTTAATAACACTATCCCCATCAACTACAGTGCATAACCAACGAAAGATAAACTAATACTAGAAAGCGGTCCAAATGATACAAGAACCCACCAATCATTATTATATGGTTCAACAACAATCAGCTAAAACGAATCAGTGAACGTGGCGCTGAGCAAAATAGGCAAAAACTCGCAGAAGCAGAACAATCTTCGAAGGGGAAAATTGTAAATTAAAAAAAAAAGGGGGCAGAAAAGAAGAAACAGTAGAACCAAAAATCATCCCAGAACATCGATAAAATCAGGCAAGTAGAAGAGATTACCCCTAAGATCGGATCTTCGGGAGCTTTAGCAATGTTAGCGAAGACAGAATCGCCATTAGAGGCCGTGGTTGCAGAGGGTGAGATGGCGTGATTGGGGTTTTGGGACTCCATGGACGAAACAGAATGATCTGTGAGATGTCTGAGCAGGGCACTTAACCTCCGATCAGTTGGCGAACCGTGGGCGCCGTATAGCGGCAACTGTGGGCGCAAGCTAGTAAATTATATTTATTTAATGTTTAAAGTACGCTTTTCTACGGAGAGCGCCTTTTGATAATGGGTCAAGCTAACGTGGCGAACGTTGGAAGTTCTTACAAAAATAAGGTAAACGACGAGGAACATTGGATATTACACACCTGAAACAAGTGGGCCCCACCACAGCTGCGCGCGATGACGGGTAGGAGCACACGCGGCGACAACGGCGTTTAGATGTCTTCGGAAGGCACGCAAGTCAAGACGGAATCTGAGTAACTGGGAGCGCATTTTATCCCTTTTGTTTTTGTGGTTAACGAACTAACGATGCGCACTCTAGATTATTTACTGCATGCGGAGATTGCGTATGCAAAATGAAATGTACGGGACGTCGCGCTGAATTGGGAACTGCTCACTGAAGGAGCCTCGCACCGACCTCATATGCGCATTTCACTATGTTTCCGTGATTCCGTGATTAACAACGTATAAGTACGAGATGTTTCCAATCTGAGATCGGCTTCGGTCATAGCAACGCCCGTTCGAACATTATTCGAATAGCCTTTACAACCTTTCATCGGGAATATCTCCATACCTCTGTCCTTTATTTTATGGGAAAATATTTTCAATGCAAGGTTATGCTGGACTTTGCTCTTACTGAATTCGGTTTCTTCCAAATTCCAATCTATGGTAAGTTGTGTTTGTGAGGTCGATGTGAGACGCCCTTTGTTAGTAGGAGATTCGGTCTCCGTGGCGTTAGGTTTGAGAGAATTCAAGGGCCTATTTGACACATCTTTTTTAAAAGATTTTTTAGTAATACTGACAGTTAAAAGATATATTGAGCTTTTATATGAAAATCTGAATAGCTTGAAGCTAGTTTGGCACTATTACATCTTTCTCTGTCTTTCCACGGGAAAATAAAATGCCCGAAAAATTTCAATTGTAACTTCCCGTAATCAACCTAAAATAGGCTTTTCGTGTCTTTTCGGTGCTTTAGCACTAGATCTTCCATGAACAAAATAGGAGTAGACCAAAATTTGATCTGCCCGACTTGTAAACAGTCGAAAGACCGTATAAAAAAATGCACCAAACGGGCCCCAAGTTGTCAAGTTTTAACAGCAACAACGTGGCAACAAACTCGAATTCGACGGTGACGACTTGGATCGATCACATGGTGGGCGACCTCCTGGGACCCACCACCCTTCCGGATTCAGTCAGACCCGTTCCCGATGAAATAACGCACAGAAGCATGGAGATGTTTCCGATGCAAGGCTGTTCGAATGGTGTTCAAACGGGCCTGAAGCCGATTTCTTCGGATACCCGAAGAGCTTTGACCAGTCAAAACCCCTAGGTGAATTTCGATGAATACCAGCTGATTGATTATCACTTTCCGGAATCATGGAGATGTTCCGATGAAATAACGCACAGAAGCATGGACATGTTCCGACGCAAGGCTGTTCGAATGGTGTTCAAACGGGCATGAAGCCGATTTCTTCGGATACCTGAAGAAATTTGACCAGTTAAAACCCCTACGTGAATTTCGATGAATACTAGGTGATTGATTATCACTTTCCGGAATCCAGTATCAAAATTGGACCATTTGAATTCGGATTATTTCGGTTGGATGATCCAAAGTGCATAAAATATGGATCCGATTTTATCGGGTCTAATTACTTACGTCTCTGGTTCAAGGCTCCAGGTGATAGGTTAAATGGTCCAACCATTTAGACCAATAACAAGCAGAAAGCACTAGTTATTTAAATTAAATAAAAACCAATTAAGGTATAAGAAATGAGAAAATTGGATGAATAAGAGTAGTGGATAAGTTATTTTGATCGAAGAGCTTTTCATTTCGGTCATACCAGGTATAATAGGAGGAAATAGTTATCCAAGCTAGCGTCCGCAAGAAAAGATTTTTATCATTCAATTGCTGTTTTAAATCATTCAAACATTGAATCCAAGAAGACTGGAAAAGAGAAGCAAAACTCAGAGACAAGAAGTTTCTTTTGATTTTCTCGATTTCATTTAAAGTTTTTTGAGGGAACTTAATGACATTCATATAATGAATGGGTGAAGCTTGGAGAACAGGCTAAATAAGGGTGTTTACTCTGGCCATAGAAATAGTGAAATCCTTTCACTTACTTAGCTTTTAAATTAGGGAAAATGACGGTTCAGCCTAGGGTCAGAATTTTTAGACCCAAAGTACATTTGGGGTAGGTGCCAATTTGGAATTGATACCAATTCACGGGCGGGCATTGGTGTGTAGAGTGAGGGTTTTGGACATTTTGAATGTTTATAGTTCTGCAATAGGATTCAGAAATCTGCAATGGGCCTGTCTGTACTTCTCCATTTAAATTATCCAAAAGGAAGGTAAGAGAAGAGTGTTTATTCTGGTTCTAATAGAGGGGGATACCTAAGTATTATGATTGTGAATCTATGTTCCCCAAATATATAGTGCATCACTTGGTTCAACAACTGAAATGATGTTTCGAGGTTGAGTGCTTGGGGTGAAGATGTTTCGAGGTAGATCTCTTTGGAAAGATCAGAGAGGTGGAAGGAGATGAGAAGCTAGGAATTGGTACAGTGGTGTAGAGAAGGGGGCGAGGAGGAAACCGAACTTCTCTTACAGTAAGGCGGTTACGACTGGAGTTTGGCCGAATTTTGGGTAGTCTGAAATCAAGAAGGTGGAGGACAGACAAATGATATTTACAGAGTCCCAAGGCATAGAGGCCAGAAGGAGTTTCCTGAGAGATTGCTTGGTGGGAAGATTTCAGTGGAGGGCAAGTTTTCAAGAAGTGGAAAAATGGGTAAGTAGATGTTGGGAGGAGGTGGGAGGAGTGAAGTAATTGGGGGTGATTTTAATGCAACTATTTCGGTGGATGAGAAGAATACAGAGGGTAGAAGAATTGGTTCGATGAACATGTTTGCTGACTTCATAAACAGTATGGAATTAATGGACATCCCAATTCAGGGTAATAGATTCACTTGGACCAATAACCAATCTGTCCCGACCCTGGTTAGGCTGGACAGATTCTTGGTTTCTTCAAACTGGGATGAATTCTTTCCTGATTTCAGACAGCTTACCCTTCCTAGACCGATGTCCGACCATAGCTTTATTCAACTTGTTTGTGGTCTTCGTGAGACAGTCAAATCCCCGTTTAAGTTTGAAAATGCTTGGTTTGAGGAGGAAAATCTTATCCCCTTAATCAACTTTGTGTGGAATGAGTTGCAAGTGGACGACTCTAGTTCTTTCGTTATGGCATCAAAATTAAAGGCTGTCAAGGATAAACTAAAAATTTGGAGTAAGGAGAAGAATATGAAGTGGGTTACTGATAAGAAGGCTTTGTTGAGCACCATTGTAGAGATTGATAGAGCTGAAGAGGTGGGTCCCTTTTCTGAAGATCCGAGACTTAAGAGGTCAATTGCAAAATTCATATATGATAAGATGGCAGTTGAGGAAGAGAGGAAGTGGAGACAAAAAGATAAATCCATTTGGCTTAAAGAGGGGGATAAAAATACAAAGTTCTTTCACAAAATGGCAAATGCTCGTGCTAGGTTCTCTTCAATCAGCAAGCTGGCGTGGGAGGACAGGTGTGGTGAGTCTAGTTCTGAAGTCAAATCTATAGCTACTTCTTTCTATAAGAACCTTTATAAAGAGAAGTGGGTTCAGAGACCTTTTCCCTCCGAGCTCCAATTTAACAAGTTAAATGAAGAGCAAAAAATCTGGTTAGAGAGACCATTCTCAGAAGAGGAAATTAAGGGTGCAGAAAAGAAGCTAGAAAATGATAAATCACCGGGTCCTAATGGGTTCTTTAATCTATTCTATTTAAAATGTTGGGATATTGTGAGGAATGATCTGATGCAGGTGCTTCGGGCATTTCACACTAATGCCTCCTTTTAGAGAAGTCTGAATGCAACTTGCATCACTCTTATTCCAAAAATTGAGGGGGTTGTCAATATAAAGGACTTCAAGCCCATTAGTCTCTTGCACAGTTTCTACAAAATCTTGGCTAAGGTTTTGGCTGAAAGAATGAAGTGTGTGTTAGGCAGTGTTATCTCTTGTAACCGAAGTGCTTTTGTCCCAGGTAGACAGATGGTTTTGACTCTGTTCTCATTGCTAATGAATTGTTGGAGTCTAGAAGAAGAGAAGGGACACCAGGTGTTTTGTGTAAACTGGATATTGAAAAAGCTTATGATCATGTTAACTGGCACTGCTTGGATCTGGCTTTGGAGAAAATGAATTTTGGGCAGCTTTGGAGAAACTGAATCAGAATTTGTGTTAAGACTCCTAAGTTCTCCATCTTAATTAATGGGCAAACAACGGGGTTTTTTGGAAGTTCAAGAGGTTTGAGGCAAGGTGACCCTCTCTCTCCCCTACTCTTCATTTGTGTCATGGAAATTTTATCTATCTTTAGCAAGAAGGCTGCTGAGAATGGGCTTTGCAATTGCTCCGGGGAAAGAAAAAAGTCAATATTTTTCAATTTGCTGATGACACCTTATGCTTTGTTGATGCTTCTCCTAATCAACTAGAGGTGGTGCTTGGAATTTTGAGTTGGTTTGAGGTGGTGTTTGGCCTTAAAGTTAATTTGAGTAAATCTCAGATTATCCCTGTAGGTCTTGTTACAAATCTAGAAGTTTGTGCAGAAGTTATGGCTTGTCAGACTGCCCATCTTCCGGTCAAGTACTTGGGGCTCCCTCTAGGAGCTAAATATACTTCCGCTCAGATTTGGAATCCAGTGGTTGAAAGAATGGAGAAGAAATTGGCTTCTTGGAAAGCTAAATACCTTTCTTTTGGGGGGGAGAGTGATCTTAATTAAGGGTACTCTTTCTAATTTACCTACGTACTACCTCTCCCTATTTCCTATTTCTTCCAAAGTGGCTAACATAGTGGAGCAACTACAGAAAAACTTTCTCTGTAGAGGTTGGGAGGAGGAGGAGAAGAAGGTTCATGTTGTAAACTAGGATCAAGTGTGTCTTCCTAAGAAAGTTGGAGGGTTGGGAATAAGAAAATTGAAGAAATTCAATTCTGCCCTCCTGTGTAAATGGCTTTGGAGATTTGCAAATGAAAGAAATGCTTGGTGGAGAAAGCTGATTGTGGACAAATACGGAGTGGACTGGGGTGATTGGAGATCCAATTCTCCTATTTCAAGAGGGATAAGTTCCATTTGGACAGGTATAATGAAGAACGCTAGTTTATTTGAGGAAAGAATTGGTTACAACTTGGGAAATGGGGAAAGAATCAAATTTTGGAAAGACTCTTGGTGTTTTGAAGTGTGTCTGAAAGATGCCTTTCCTCTCTTGTATCAAATTTCTGTAAATCAGGACTCCTCGGTGGCTGAGAATTTCAATGTGGATGGTAACTCTTTCAGTTGGAACCTAACTTGTAGGAGGCGCCTCTTTGATTGGGAAATTGAGGAGTATGCAATTCTGTTGGGCCTGCTCCAGAACTAAAGGATTGGCTCAAACATGGAGGATTCTTGGAGATGAAAATGGGAAGCTGATGGCATGTTTTTTGTTAAATCTATGTTCAGTAAGTTGATAAATTCAGGTCAGGAAAACTTTCCGGCTAGGTAGATTTGGAGCTCATTTAGTCCTTCTAAAGTGAAGTTTTTGCTCTGGACAATGGCTTTAAATAAATGTCTATCCAAAGTTAATCTAGTGAAATGTGGCATTCAGATTTCGGATATGTCATGTGGCTTATGTGGTGGGGTAGTAGAAACTATTGAACATCTGGCCTTACATTACCCAGTCTCGACTTATATTTGGAGGCATTTTCTCCAAACTTACATTGCCCAGTCTCGACTTATCTCGGTTTGAAAGACTATCCCGGCTGCTGTGCTTTGGAAATGGTGCAAATAGCTGTGGGTAAACTTCTGCCCTGGGTGTCAACATCAGAGTTGTTTAAAAATCAGAATTTAAGTCTGTTGTTTAGATCTCAGAACTGGTTGTATCTGTAATTTGTGGTGGCTCTAGGCAGCTTCTAATGGCATAGGCTCCTTTGTACTGGTTTTTATTTTAATAAATTACCTTACCTTTTCAAAAAAAAATGCAGTTGACATTTAAACATTCTTTGACATCTAGGATGGATAATTTTGCTAAAAATAATACTAGATTTATCATAATTGATTACCTGGCCAAATAAAGATCGGAACTGATGAACAAACTTACAGTTATCCACTTCTGGTACAACATGATGTCATCAATGAAAAAGGGTGAGAAATTAAAGGAGCTTGGTGATGTATTCTTACTAAGTGTACCCTTACTGTTTGAAAATTGACTGATGCTACCCTTACTATTTTTGCCAATTGACTAACTCTATTCTTACTATTAACCTCCGTAAAAAAACAATGCAAAATGCCTAAACTACCCTTCGGAGTTCAGATGTTGTCGTTGCTGGGTGGAGTTACAGAGCAGCAGGTAGAGTTACGGGGCAGTGCCATCGCCGTCGCCTAGGAAGAAGATAAAGAGATCAAACTTCAGATGTTGTGTCGTCACCCAGAGGAAGAATGAAAATGATGAAATGTCCGCCTTTAAGTTAAAAGAAAAACTCCTTCCCTAACCTCTTCTCCCCTCTTTTGAATGTTAAATATTGAACCGGCTGGAGTTTTCATAGATGAGTTTGAGTCTGAGATCTAGAGTGGCATGAGTCTTTGCAATGTGTAGATCGGCCAAATAAGTTTTGAGTATAAGATTTCCAACGATGTACAGCATGAGTCGGATCTCTAGAGCGGAGGTTGAGATCTGGTTGTATCTGTTGTGGTGTGCAGCATGAGTTTAAGTTTGAGATCTGTTGTATCAGATTCATGCCACTCTGAAGGTCTGAGATCTCTGGTCAAATACAAACCAACTAAGTTGGTGGGGGCGTTGTTTCTGAGTTGAAGAGGATTGAAGTTTTGGAGCAAGAAAAGTTTGGGTTGCTGCACGATAAGGGGGAGAACGATGAGAAAATCAAGCTTCTCACAGAGGAGATCAAATGATTCAAGAAGAATCATGGGTTATGCTTCCAAGGATGCATCAATGGAGGAAAATGTGTTCAGGGTGTTACATGGACAACAAGTTCTACGTGATCAGAGGGCAAAACGAAAGAGGAGTTGATCTCACCTACGGTGAGTTCTATGATGCAAATAGAAACGCATGGGAGCTAGTTCCAGACATGTTGAAGGATGCCCCTGTTTCGACATCGTGATCTCCACCCCTTGTTGCTGTTGTGAACAACGAACTCTACTCACTCGAAGTTTCATGAAACCATCTAAAGTTGTACTTGAAGAAGAGCAACTTGTGGAAGGATTTGGGGATGGTTCATGTGAGAGCCGATCAGAACAGGGCACTTTGAGTATTAAATTTTTAGTTAATCAAAATAATGGTATAAAGACGGTTGTAAAATCAGAGTGCTATCAAAACCTTGTAAACCTTATGGTTTAGCATTCGCTTACCCCGCGTCCACTTTAGGTGCTAAATCCAAATCACTATTGGTTCGTTTTGAGTTTTAGAATAGAGAAGAGGTCTTCTCTGTTCTCTTCGACATCATTGTCATTACAGCAGCAACTAACGTTGGCCAGACCTCACGGTAGCTTATTCCCACGAACAATGGCGCCCCTCTTGTTCTCTTCTCCGAAACCGCCACAACTGAATAGGTCTATCTCCTTAGCCATCGTCTCCTCTGAGAATCCTCGTATTATTGGTGAAAAAGAAGGGGAGAGAGAAAGAGGGGGAGAGAGGTGAAGGGTAAAATTGGATTTTAAAAAATATATATCACGCGCGAACGAGTTTTGACGAAATATTAACATAATTTAATGGTAAGGGTAGAGTTAGTCAATTGTTAGAAACAGTAGAGGTAACATTAGTCAATATTCAAACAGTAAGGGTACACTTAGTCAATTAGCTAAACCATAAGGGTAGTTTAAGAAATTTACCCTTAATAAAAAGACATTTCGAGCTATTTTTAGGTTTGATTGGGGGAAGATCTAATTGTCGAAAGACTTTACCCCAAAAAGACGTAGAAAGCCTGTTTCGGGCTATTTTCAGGAAGCTTTGAATTGAGCTTTTCGACTTTTTTTGTCTCATCTTCACATAGAAAGATGCACCTCCAGCCAAACGGTATGTGGGCTGCCGAGATCTTTATGTAAAAGACCACTATTTCTTTTGACTGTCAAATCTTCCAAAAGGTCTTTCAAAAAAGACTTGTCAAATGGCACCAAAGTCTAGAAAGCCCTTCCATAGCTAACATGAATAAGGAGACAAAGACTCTTTGACATAAGCCTCTGGTAGGAGACAAGTGGCCCTCTAGAGTACCATTGATTAGGACTAAGAAGGATAGTGTGGATAAACATTTCAAGATCAAACTACACCACTCAAGAAATAAAAAAGACTAAAGATTTCATTAGATGAGACTAGCTAAGGTTGCATTTGGCATTCCTTATTTTAAGGACTCATCTCCTTTTTGTAGTTAAAAACCAAGTGTTCATAGGGGTATTTTAATAGCAAAAAGGAGATAAGTCCTTAAAAAATGAATGCCAAATGCAGCCTAAACCTATCATAAGCCTTAGACATATCCAACTTCAAGGCCAAGGAGAGAGTCAAACCGTTTATGACTAGATGATGCAGAATTTCACGAGTAATAATGACTATCCACCATTTGAGGGTCACGTACAAAAGCAGCTTGATAAGGAGAGATGAATTTATCTAAAAGAGACTTAAACCTAGGGATGAAATAATGAGATGGTAATCTTGGAATTTCGAGCAGGCAATGTGTTTAGGGATGAGATAAATGGATGTATGATTTAGCCTATGTAAAAGTCTTCTATTAATAAAAAAAAAAAGGAAAAGTATCTGCAGCTCATTGTAGAATTCTGAATTACAGCCCCCCATAGTCTACTAGTAGTCCCTCCCGTAGGGTGGGGCTAAAGAATTCTGAGCTGGGTTTATCAGTCATTCTCCCTAAAAAAAATCTTGAACAAACTGTACAATATATTCATGCATCAAATCCCAAAAATCCTGAAAAACAAGGGCCAGCATACCATCAAGACCAGGTGCTTTCAATTTGCTTATGCTAAAAACAACCTGTTTGATTTCACAGCCACAAGTGTTTGATTGTGTTCAGGCGAAATAACAGGCTGGTAAGATAGATATATATTGTGTTCGGTACTACTGATCAAAACAAATTATTGTTTCTACCAAAGGTTAATGATTAGTCACATACATGCATTTTATATGTGATGTGACAATACATATTTTTCACGGATTTGTATTGATCAACTTAACACAAGGTGGGTGAAAACAGCAATGGTACCAAAGTTTTTGGTATTGTGGTGTTGCACAAGTATTGGGGCTCTGTCTGCTACTGGCGAGCTGTTCTCGCATCTCTACCCACTAGACATTGCAGCTGCGCATTGGGAATATCTCCCTGATTTATTATACATGGTGGTAATGCTCTGTGGGTTGGGATGTGGGAACATGTGGGTAGTAGATCCCGAGTGCAAGTATTGCATTTGACCATTTGTACTTGATTGGCTGATTCTGTCAAGACCCTTTACCACAAGCCCCTATTCAATGGAAATTGATCTCTCTTATTTTACCTCCTTTAGGCTGTGCTTGGTTTGATGGGAACTAAGAGAGAAAATTCCTTAAGAACTCTCCCTCAACTTAGAGATTTTCTGAATAACCAGACCAGATGGAAAGAGCTGGACTGGTGAATTTGAAATCCAGCAAGTGATTATCGAGAACGTGAACCAGTTTTATGAGTTGAAGCTTTTTCTTTCTCTAAGCAATTTCTCTTTGCAAATATACCTAGTGCGTTGAAAATTCTTTTTGTTTATATAGCTGACAGTGAATACTGAATATATTGGAATCCTCTCTGTCAAATTGACCTCATATACAAGTTCGAGTATTTTACCCTTGTTGTATTGCTCCAATGCTGCTATTAGCAGCAGCAAAGGAGTCATTCGGCATTGGATGGTTGACTGGTTAGTGATGGAGAAATTAGCAGTGGCAGAAAAAGGTTGCTGGGCTTCAGTGTAGAAGAGGGGGAATGAGAGAGAGACGGGGGGATTGATGAAAGCAGATCTCCAGTAGACCTGCAAATGATAATACATAAACACCCTTGACCTGGAAACATGTAAAAGCATTGGCGAAAGTAGATCTTTAATCCTGAACATGATTAGCATTCAACTCGTAAAGATTCAATCCCACCATTTGTTTTGTCTATGTCCTTCTGTCCATGCTATTTTGTTTGCTAGTCCTTGGGGCTTCAGATGTCCTGGGAATGGCTTGTGTTCAATTGTTGACTGGGTTTGGGATGTCCTCCATGATGATTGTTTTAGAAATGTGAAAGAACTTGGTTAGCTATTGCTTTCTATTACATCTGGATGCTCAGGAATGAAGCTGTGTTTCAAAGTGAAGTAATCTTAGAGATGTGGAATGGATTTTATGCAAGGCCATTAATATTTTTAATACCTCTATTATGGGGCCAGCTCTAATACTTTTGGATCAACCTGTGGAGCTGGTTCAAGAAATTTTAAAATGAGAAGCAGATGGGTTGAGCAAAGGCATGATTCTGTTTGAATCTGGTGTGAAGGAGCCATGGAGGGATCTCCAATGAAGGTAAAGGTTCTTTTGGTGTGTTAGCTTGTTCTAATTCTAGGTCCTTTTTGGCTGCTGCAGGTGGACCTCTTCATTTAAAATTTGGTGCTCTAGAAGCTGAATGTCAAGCCATTCCGTTTGTTGTTCATTTGCAAGATCACAGAATTAGGAAGTGTTGAATGTGTTCTTGATTCTCTTCTTTTGATCCTGGCTCTGAAAGGATCAAAAGTTTCAATTCCTTGAACTTTGTAGCATGTGTTGGATGAGATCAAATCTGTTGCTTCACATTTTAGTTTTATTTCATTTGATCATGTAATTAGAACTAATAGCTCACTGTATTGCTCAGAAAACTAATTCAGTTCAGGAGGTTTTGATATGAACTCTCCTCTAAATTTTGCCAAGCGAATGATACCATAAAGGGATGTAACAGGGTTTACATTTGCCTCCATACATTTTTAGATTCAAATTTACAACATATTTTAAATTATAACTGAGCTGAACTCACTCGTCTTTCTTCCACTTGCAAGGTACATACAAGGAAAAATAAATTAACTGCATCTGCCAGTAATAATCCATTAATTTATTCCAGCTCTACCAATACTCTTCTTCATCTGCCAGTAATGCTTGTAATTAATTCCTAGCTATCAAAGAAAAAAAGTACTAATTCTATTTCCAAAAAACCTTGTACTAACTATGAACTTACCATTTTCTCTGCCCATGTCTCAGAATTCGTCCCTTGTGAGAGTTTGAGGGCTCCAATGTTCTTGTTTGACGCAGAATTGGATTGACGCAAAACAAAACGTGTTGTTTCTGGTTACCTCTCATTGCAATATAACCACCTCCGGTTCATCCTTGATCTATTAAGATTTTCCAGCGGGCCAGGTCCCAGCAAAAATGAATATCTTAGCTCATTTGAGTCCAGGACAATACAGTGACTCCTTGGTTCTGATCCCATGGCCCAAAGAATGATTGCCAGGATAAAAGCAGTGATCTGAAAATGGGTAATACCTCTTATCATTATCATATTTTCTAGCCAGAAGTAATTCCTGAACTAATAGTAGACAAATAAGGGGGTATTCTCCAATGTGATTGTTTTATTTGTTGTGATTTTAAGAAAAATGGGTCTATGGTTAGTTTGAGAAAATCATTATTTTGTAAAACTAAAACAGACAAAGCAGATTTTTTTTATTGTGTAATGCTTTTCTTTAAAAAATCAGAAATGTGTTCTTGGAACTTTTGGTTTCAAAAACATGTTTTCCTCTGCTTATAAAGCATACAGATGCAATATCCGGATGCACATTCTAATCAAATGCAAATGTAGTTCACCTTTCTACTTTTGGCTCAGTTTGTTTGCAGTGAGAATTTCATTTGTACTTGTGTAAATGCATGGGAGTACAAATAGGTGCAAAATTTTGTATCAGGTAAGAGTGCAAATCATGGTTACAAATAAACGAATGCAAAAGGTGCAAAATTTCTATCAGGTTCATATTTGTGGTTTTGTACTGCAAATAAACATAGAATTTATTTTTATTTATATTTTGGATCCAAATACATTTATATGTGAGTTGGTTTGATTTATAGAAACATTAAAGCAACACTTGTAAGAGGCTCTATAGGAAATTTCAATGTGTTTCAACACACCAAATAGTAGCCAAAAATGTTGTTCCTTTTGAAAAACATGTTTCTTCTTTTGAAAGCATATTTTTGTTGGTTTTAGAAACAGGGTATCTTCCTGAAGGGTAAACCTATGATGCCGGAAAGGTATGATACCAGAAGTGCTTTGAATTTTGATGAATACCACCTGATTAGTTACCACTTATATGATACTGGTTGATTGGTTACAAGTTTTTCCAGTATCATAAGTTCATAGTTGAATCTAACTGAGAATGTTGTGTTTTTCTTTTTCTGCTGAAATGTTGGTTTTGATATAAACAAGAAAAACAACAAAATTCATGTTGGAAAACACCCCAGAAGCTGACTAATTCATTTCATATTTACAAGAAAAGAAAAATCAAATAGTAATAGTGCTCAGAACAATTTCTTGGTAAGAAGTTTATGATGTTTATATCTTACCTGTGCTACTAAGACCACTACTCCAATAATGCGACATATGGTCATATGCACAGTCAGAAAGTTAATGAACCTCATATCTTGATCGACAACATATTTGGAAATTTTCTGTCACAAGAGAAGGGAGAGATTCAGTGTTGTATGAGAGGAAACAGAAATAAATAATCCTTTGGAAGGTCTATATCAATGGGTGTGAAAGAACATACAGCAAGCACGTTCATCTCGAAGAAGATTTCAACAATGGCCCCGATTTGGAGACATAGAATGAAGAAAACAGATACAATGTACTTGAAATTGGTTAAGGATAAACTAATTAGTGGTTAGATTGCTATATAATTTCTTCTATGGAGGGGGGGATGATTCCAAGTTAATTGAAAAGGATACAATAAAAAGGGTAAAATTACTGGAGTAACTGGCAACAACATGGCCGCAGAGCATGCTGAAGCAAATAACAATGCCAAGCGCTAGGCATGTGTAGATGAACCTGTAGGACAAACAGAGTGAAGTATATATGAGCAAGAGGAGAAACAGAAAGGCCACCACCTATTCACTCAAAACAGAAAACAAGAAAGAAACAATGGAGAGTAGATCGATTTCTTATCAGAACCCCTCTTTTTGCCAAATCTCAGCATATTTTGGATTTGGTGAGAGCCTGACTCTCTTTTCTAAGGCTAACCCACCTCATTGATTGTGAAGAGGAATAAGAAGAAGCAAGCAATTAGGTTACCCACTTCCAGAAATTAGATACCATACCATTTAAAATCCCAAAAACGGGAACTCCAACAATCTAATGAACAATAACAAAAGGCAAATAAAAAATAGGTGGGGATGGAAGAACTACCAGGGGGTGGTAGGAGGTAACGCAGGATTTAGCTGAGATTCTCCTTGGCCCCACCTCTTCAACAACCAGAGAGAGTAGATAATCATAGCGATCCCACAGAAGTTGATCACCAGGTTGACCGTCCTCATTGTGTAGTGCAAGAAGCACCTGGTGCAAGTTATCATTGTTGGATCTGTAACCAGTAATCACTGCTAGGCACTCATAGACGGCAAAGTACGGAGTCTACCTCAACTCAAACCTTCTTCTGGGTGTTGCTCTGCTGCTTAGCTCTCTCATCTTACCTTCTTCACTGACACTAACATGATCCTTATAGCAAGAAGAAATATTTGAATAATTGAGGCTGCTTCAATCTTGAGGGCGAGTGGGGAAAGAAACCTTTGGAAAGTTGGACCGTATGGTTGCATTCTTTCCTCATTGTCAATAGTCAATACCTACCGAAACAAGGCCATGCGAAAGACTGATGGTTAGACGGTTGAAACAGGAGCTCGCATCCTGTGAACCCCTCGGTTCATGGTTGAGACAGAAGCGTGCACCCTCCAATTAGAGGGAAACACGTCTTTTTTTTAATCTAACTAACCAATCAGCAGCCGCATTGCCCTTTAGACTTACAGGTACTCCACCTTTCCTTCAGACTCTCTCGGCCGGTAAACTGCACTCCTCAATAATTCGCTGCATTCTCTAAGGGGAAATCGATGACAAGGATAGAATCTCCCTCGATGATAATGTATCTGTTTGAAAAGTTTAGAGCCACAACATTTAATGCAGTAAACCTAATTTTACTTAGTTTTGGGGTCCAAAATGCAATCCATAAAATCCGTGGCCACCATTGATATAAGTGGCCACCAAATCAAGACTTAACTATTTGATGGATAATGTTTTTCTTTCTTTTAGAGAAAGACTATCAGAGCCAACAATACTCTGAATCTCTAAGAAATTTTGACGAGCTCTTTCGATGATCACAGGAGGGGGCATCCCCCTGTTATTAAAAACTTTATCATTTCGATTTTTCCAAATCTGTCATAACAACAGAGTCATTTTTTCTTTTCTATAAGGGTCAAGGGAGACCCCACTACAACTGGTAGAAAGGCCATTTCACCAATTAGTAATAGATCCCACATTGTTGCTGGGAAGATCCAAATCATCTCGCATAGCAAGCCACACTTGTTTGGAAATAGCACAATTTAAGAAGATATAGTCACAATCTTCTTCTTCCCCACAAAAGGAGCAAGCCCCATCAATATCTAGGCCTTGGAGATTAGCATTTTCTTATAAAAGGAGAAGGGGTTTTCAAAATCCAAATTTTATTAACTCCAATCATATTCTCACTAGGGATTCCATACATCCGGCCAGCTTCATTGTAGGCCGATTTCAAGGAGAAAAAACCCTTTGGGTTGGACCTCCAAACGATTATTGGATGGACCAATAAGACATTGAATTTGGATGGACTGGATGGACCAATATGACATATTGGATTGGACCTGGTCCATCCATAATGAATTTATATTAGATTGAGCCAATATCTGGTCTATTGATAGAAGATAAGAACATAGGTATCAATGGATCAGGCTTGAGTTGAAACCAATCTAAATTAACAGGAATTTGAACAGATTGGACAATGTCTGGACCGTTTCAAAATGGTCCATAATATCCATTGGACTGGATTGGACCAGGTCCATTTGTAATGGACTCACATTGGACTGGACCGGATTGGACCAAATCCAGTCCAATTGACACCCCTAACTATAATTAAATCAGCTTCAAATATGATCCCCTAATATATTATGAAAGCCTTCAAAATTCCCAAAAGTACCATTACAGAAATGGATAAAAGTCAGAGAAATTTTCTTTGGTCAAACAAGAAGGATATGGGGGCTATGCACCTAATAAATTTGACTAAGGTGTGCACTTCAAAACATTGGGGTAATCTTGGCCTAAGAAATCTTGGGTGAGCTAATAAAGCATGCCTGGCTAATTTAGGATGGAAAGTCCTAAATGAAAAGAGAAAATCTTTGGGTTCAGGTTGTGACCCAAAAATATTTAAGAAAAGAAAACTTTTGGGAAGTAAGCCCAAAAGGAAGTCATTCTTGGGCATGGAAAGGTATCATGTCCTCTAGAGGTCTGCTAGGGAGAGGAGTGGGAATAATGATTGGTAATGCATGGAAACTCTACAAGATTTTGGACTGATAAATGGGTTGATGAGGAGCCCCTTCTCAATAGTGTGAATAGAGATACTATCCTCGACTTGGATCTTAGAATTAGTGATGTCATTGTTAAGGACAAAAATATTTGGAATGAGAACCTCATAAAGAACCTTGTTCCTAGTTATACTTGGAAAGTTGGAATAAAATCAAAACTATAATTATTCTGTCTATGGATCAAGAAAATGGATTTTGATTTGGGTGAAGTCCAACCCAAAACCGGTCCATTGACACCCCTGCAAGCTTTCTTTTAGGTTGTGTTTGGTTTGAAGGAAAAGGTAGGAGGGAAACCTACCTTTTCCTTCAAACCAAACATAACCTTAATTCTTTCAATAAGAAAATTGAAAGTATTTTTACAATATCTATTAGCAAAGATAGGGGGGTTCCAAGGTATAATTCTCTCCTATTGCCAATTGGAAATTTAAGGGTCTTTGACATCAATTTTTGAAGCTTGGGGTGGATACTTTTAGAGAAGATAAGACTAGATTTTGTAAAATTTGAACCCTAACCCAAAGCTTTGGAAAAATCCTCAATAATATTTTTAATTGTCAAACAAGCTTAAACATTTGCTTTAGTGAATGTTGTTAATGGTTCCGATTGCACCAAACACTAAAAAGACAAAATGAAAAAAAAAAAAACCTATTTTGAAGGATGTGGAAGCCTTGTGTGAACTCCCCTCACATTCTCTCATTTGAGCCCAAGCCAATGAGTAGACTGTCGGTGATTTCCCTATGCAACCGGCGACCGATGGTGTAGAATCAACCGGTGGCAAGAAATTAATTGGCGGTAAGTTCCATTATTATTAAATTAGGCTACCTTGTATAGGTTTCCCTATGTTTTCCTTTCTTTTCCTACTTTTTTCCTTTAAACCAAACACAGCCTCAGGTCCATCATTAGAATAATCATTTCGGACCCCAAATACTTAGGGTTCAAGCTTTATACGTTCGAACACCATTCGAACATCGAGAGAACAACATGTATTCGTAGGCGCGTGTGCATTTTATATACATGCAAGGATGGTCCCTCGATTCAAAGCATTTTCACTTTACCCTTTCTATTCTCTTCTTTCCCGCGTCCCTCCGGTCTCCACCCAAATCGACCCACCGAACCCCTGGTCTACTATTCTCTCCGGACGATACCGGCAGTGCAGTAAACAAGGATGAAGATCATGCCACCAAAAGCCCAAGCGATGCCAAGGTTGCCAACTCCATCACAATCACCACCGTTGTGGGCCTGGTCAGTCTGGCTTTTGTAACCGATGACCGTCAACAGAGTAATGTAGAGAAACAAAAGAGTGGCAATGAATTCAGCGATGTAGCAGGGGCGGCAAAATCAACTTAATAAACCTTAATTTCTTTTTCCTCATACTCCTAGAATAAATACCCCTTCCCACTTTACTTTCCTCTCACTCACTCCCACTCCCATCCAAGCATAACAACGAGTGCCTTCTCTCTCCTTCTCTCCTCCCTTCCCTTCTTTCCCAGCTCTTGTAAACTTATTGTTTTCGAGCTCTTGCACTCGTTACAGCATGGGAAAGGATGTTGAGGTTGCTGAACACGGTCATTTCTCCGCCAAGGACTACTACGACCCACCTCCGGCGCCTTTGATCGATGCCGTGGAATTGACCAAGTGGTCCTTCTACAGGGCTCTCATTGCTGAATTCATTGCCACACTTTTGTTTCTCTACATTACTGTGTTGATGGTCATCGGTAATGCCTTTTATCTTCACCGGCTGGAGAGCATAGCAGATCAGGGAGGGGTTCGGTGGATCAATTTGGGTGGAGACCGGAGAGACGCGGAAAAGAAGAGAATAGAAAGGATAAAGCGAAAATGTTTTGAATAGAGGGATGGCTAATGGTGTTGTGGTAAACGTCCGTTTACTAATTGCCATTCTCGCACGTACATAGAATGCACACGCGTCCTTCTCTCATAATGTTCGAATGGTGTTCGAACCTATAAAGCTTTGACTGAAGCCGAACCCAAATACTTGCTGCAGACACAATGTGAGGAGCAGATCCGGACCCCAAATACTTGCTGAAGAAACAGTGAAACAGTGAAACAGTGAAACACATCTCTGGGATCAATTTTCAAGTTCATTTTGGGCCGCACGTTAGCTCCACAGTGGGATCCATTCAGATCCATGATATAATATATTTCTTCTTTTCCATATCAAAGTTTCAAACACCATCCGAATCGGATCAACGATCTACCCTTTCCGGGTCCAGATTGGATCTATCCGTAATCGTCAAATTGCCCCTCTTTGAAATCTTTTACTTTTTTAGGCATTTGAACCTTACGGTACACCATCCGAAATCCTTTGACTTGGTAGGTTAATGCGATGGCCCCATTTGGGTTAAGCTTAAAAATACAAAACTGGGTCTCCAATCCACCGGGTTATACCCGTGTGGAGATACAGTGGAATATGGATCTGGATAAGGTTATTGGTGGCGTATTGTAGTCAATCATGAAGAAGGGTGGTTGTCTTACCATTCTTTCGAAAGAGAGACAAGATATATGACACATGATGACTATTAGTTGAATCAAAGCTTTCTAACTCCAATCTACTCAACTAATTGAATCACAAGATCTCTCGGCAGCTGTGGCGGAGACCATTCTAATGCAGCCAATAAAATGATGGAGACATTTCTTGCCCAAGGCAGTGGAGCTAGACAATTAAATGTAGGAGGAAAAACTAGTTTTCCAACGAGAGAGAGGATTCTTAGCCTCACTTCTCATTGTTACTTTTCATCCTCCTGGCTTAGCCTCACTTCTCATTGAACCGGTGCAACTGGTTCATGGATCTGGGCTTCTATACAAGGACATCTTCCTCCTTGCCGGGCAGAGTAACATGGCCGGATTGATTGACATGTCAGAGTATATGGAGCAACATTCTGTTGCCAGATTCACAGATTGATTGGCGCTCCTCCCGAGTAAGTTTTTTTTTTCTAAATTATTAATATTACGCCTATAATAAGAATATTATTATTAATCTTAATAATTAATCATAAAAATAACTAATAATTAATGATAATCGTTAAATAGTTAGTAGTAAACGGTGTTGTTTTGATTATTATTAAACACAAATACTTTAAGTAGTTGGTAGTAATAATCAATACTTTAATCACAACAATAATTAATAATGAATAATAAAAATAAAATAATTAATAATAATAATAATAGTCAATATTATGTAAACTATTATTATGATTAATTATAAAAATAATAATTAATAATTAATGAAGTACATTAACTTTCTTTTCTATGAATTATATTGTTTATGATTATTTCTATAAACTATGCAATTGACTTTGTTTTAGCCATTCTTATTATAGTTTATTTTAGGTTTTTTGTCAAATTGATCGGATCATTATTTTGATTGTTTTAATTTGTTTATAAGTTTCGATTGTTTCATTATTGATTAACAAAACCCGTGTATCACACAGGTTCTTGCTAGTTATATATACAATAGAAAGAAGATTGTGTGGGGGCAAAGGTGGAGTCTAGTCTCTAATGTATAATTTTTTTGTCATCACCTTTTACACTATCTCCTATCCATTACATTTTTATTAAAACACACATCGGTCTGTTACGGTTCCATTGGTCTTTCTATTGCAAAATCAAAACACCCAGTGCTTCTGATATTTACAATGGAGAGAGCATTCATCTAAGTTTTGCTATTAAGAGAGAGGCATGCATGAAGGTAGGAATGATATTGACCTTCACTTGAGGTAGGAACTGGAGACGTGAGTAATGAGCATGACTTCAGTGGTGATATTGGGTCATTAAATTGAAATGAATGTAGGGATAGAAGCCAAAATAGACATTGAGAATGATGATGGATGATGTGGGGTGTTGGAGAGGGATGGCCTTCATTTGCTGTATGTTGATTTGGCGTCATGCATATTAGTATGGAAAGAGCAGCAGTAAAGAGCACAGACATTGAAAATGATGATAATGTGGGGTGTTGGAGAGGGATGATTGGATCATCAGATTGATCTGATGAAGGTAGGGATAGAAGCCAAAATAAACATTGAGAATGATGATAATGGGGTGTTGGAGAGGGATGATTGGGTCATCAGATTGATCTTATGAAGGTAGGGATAGAAGCCAAAATAAACATTGAGAATGATGATAATGGGGTGTTGGAGAGGGATGATTGGGTCATTAGATTGATCTGATGAAGGTAGGGATAGAAGCCAAAATAAACATTGAGAATGATGATAATGGGGTGTTGGAGAGGGATGGCCTTAATTCTTCTGTTGTATGTTGATTTGGCATCATCATTGAGAATTAATGATGATAATGTGTGGTACTGGTGGTAATTGGGCGGGTTGGGTTGGGTTTGGTTTTGGTTGAATTTCAACCCAATCTATTTAACCCGCCAACCCGTTAATGATTCAGTTATATAAAATTAAATGGGTTGGGTTCAACCCAAACCTGCTTTAATCCAATCCAATCCGTTCAAACCCATTAATCTTATATTTATGTACTTAAAAAAAAAAAAAAACTAACTCTTTTTTAACAAATAAGTTAGTCATAGCTTAGTGGTAATAATAGTTGTTATTTACACAAGTGGTGAAGGTTCAAATCACATTACATGCATGTTATTTTTATACAAGTTATGTTCGGGTTTCGGGTTTGACGAACCACATAGGTTCAAACCAGTCAGACCAACTTGAACTATCTAATTGGATTGTCTTCAAGGTAATCACATCAAGTTCAAGAGTGGTTGAACCATTTAGATCCGAATCAGTCCGGTCGAACTACACCCCGCCCGAACCAGTTCAGTTCGATCGGACCAAACCCAATCGGTTCAGTTCAGGTAGGCCAGACCCCGAGCGGGCCTGTTCAATCCGGTCGGACCAGACCAGACCAGTTCAGCCAAATGGTGGATTGACTTGGGTCGGCTCATATCAGGTTAGTGCATGGATTTGGGGCCGAACTGATTGGGCAAAGCAAGCGGGGCGGTTTAGGGTTCAGACCCCCCACCCGGTCCGACCCGGATCAGTTTGTACCGGATCAAACCGGGCTGTGTGAATAATGGTGGGACCAGACGACTCAAACCGGGCAAAGCAAGCAGAGCCATCCCATCTAAGATCGATTTCGGATTGGAGTCGACCCAGATTGGTATATATTGGATCGGGTCTGACCTGATAAGCACTGATTACATGGTTGGCGATTGCAATCTACACCTTTTTTATCATCTCACTATGCTTGATCTACACCACCGACATTTGCCTAACTTCATCACGATCGAGTATATAGAATTAAACCAGCCGGACTTTGGAAACCTACTGGGAGCATGGAAATCGCATATCTATGGTGACAGATCATGTGAAAATTCAGGAAAAAATCTAAAGGGATAAGGAATTAGGGTTTGAAATAAATAAAAAAACTGTTCAAATAGAATTTGTATGCAGAATGTTACTTGAGTTTTAATAGCTTTTTTTTTCAGCTTTTGAAGAGACGAAAGCTTTGATCCCCACCCCTCTTTCTCTCCCCACAAACACTTGGGTATAGTCCTCTTAGAGAAGAGAGACTACGGGAGTCTATTGCAATCTGTACCTACATGCTTAAAGGGGTGTTTATATTGGAGATTTAATAATGAACTTACATAAAAGAAAAAAAAAACAATAAATTAACCAGTAGGTCACAACTCACAAGTGCTTCAAGTATGTTTTATCTCAACTTTGTCTTTGGGTATGATGTGAACCCAAGGTGATGTTGTTTCTTGGTGAATGGTGAATGGTGAAGTTACAGCCTATTCTTGGTTTATTTCAGTGGTGTGGCGCCTGCCTGTCATTGCCATTCTTGGTCTTAAATCTGTGGTGACCATGATAGAAGAATTACGTTTATAGAAAAGATTAGAAAAAAGTTACACAAAGGGTTTAACAGTAAAGGGTGGGAACTGAAAAGTCAAAGGCCAAAGATGGAAGAAACGAAGGAATAGGATAAGAAGTTTTAGTATGGTACGCCGGTGGCTATACCTGCTTTTGATGAGGGCAATTAATTAGGGTTTAATTATTCTCTACTATATATAATTTCTAAAATATGATTTTAATTGAAAAAGGTAAAAATTTAAATATATTAAGCAGGATAGTAGATAGTGGATAGGGAGTAAAAGGATTTAGGCTGCCTTTGGAAACGATGCAAATGGAGTGTAATTCCTGGTTCAATGTAAATTTATACTCTTGTTCATTTTTGCCTGTGTTTGACAATATTATATTTATGGTTTATGCATTGAGAAATGACAAAAAATACATTTTTCAATGCATATTTACATTGATAATAGGGAGAATGACCGATCAGCCTGGCTCAGAATTCTTTAGGCCCACCATACAGGGGGGATGAATCCTGACTGTAGATTGATACCAAATCCACAGGCAGGATGCGATTTATAGGGAGACTACTTGTAGACTATGGGGGGCTGTAATTCAAAATTCTGCAATGAACTGCAAATGTAAAAATACATTATTACAAAAGGAGTAAATTTGCATTTAAGTGGACTTTTGATAAAAAAAAAAGGCATATATTCTATTGGAATTGGTGTTTGCATCCATTACAACTAAAACTCTGTTTGATAAGAAAATAAATTTGTCAATGCAAAACTAACCCAACTTTATAATTTATATGAACCATTTTACACTCCACATATTTGTATTGTTCCCAAATGCAGCCTAAGGGATTTTATAGGGGATGTATCAAATTATCAATATTTACGATATGGACCAATACTTTGATTAAGTATTGGTAAGCATCAAAAAATCAAATTGATACATGGCCGGTACTATGTTGATATTGCAGATACAAGTGGATCTGCACAAAAGCTGCGCAATTCCACCCATGCAATGTACACACAATGTCAAATTTCAATGCATATCAGCTGATACGCATCCATATTTTAGATATTGGTTCTTTTAAGCCACCCCTATTGTTAATTAAAATTAGCATTAACTAAGCATGTATATAGATAGATCAATAGATATATATTTTAATCCTTCTACAATTTCCCATCACTTTCCAATTATATCTAAAATTATTATACATTTTTTTTTCAAGAATGAAACCTAGACAGGACACAATTTGTGAGAGGCCTTCCCTTTCGTTCAATTTTTTCTTATTGAAATATCAATATATTGTTATAATGAAGCTAGCGCATGTGGAGAAAATCCAATTCACAAATCACTGTTCCCATGCCCAAGATACACTTGGGAAATGTTGAAAAAATGATAGAAATAAAGCATACATGCATATCTTAGAAAAACCGATATAATTCTTACTAAACTTTTAGAATGTTGGCTTTAATAACCATAAATTTTTGAAATTTTTTGGTAGATAGAGACTAAAAGAGAATCTCTCAAAAGTTTAAATTTAGAACATATGTGATTATGACAATTTTTTTCTTTCAAGTAAAGAGATTATGACAAGTTATTAAAGCATAATGTAGTGATGGGTTTGTTTCCTACCAAAAGGCTCGTGTTCAAATCTTCTCACCTGCAATACTACGATTAGTGTCGACTAAACACTACAATGAAAAAAGAAAAAAAAACAGTATTGCCAACAAAATGCAGTGAATCATAATACCTCACAATCATTTAACTCCTAAGTGTTCGTCATAAATACAAAGGAGTTAGCAACTAATATGGTGATCCCAACGAAAATTGACAGCTCTCAAATAAAGAAAAAGTACAAGAAAGTTAATTTCTAAGCCCACCTGACTACACCAACTCAAAGTCATAGAAGATAAAGGCCAAAAAGAACAAATAACGGTTTTTTTTTATTTTTTCATTAGAGGAGAACAAAAAGAAAAGCAACAAAAAAAAAAAATCCTCTTCCTACACGCCGAAAGAAGCCCATATGGGGTGAACAGTGATCAGATCTTCGAACCAATGGGATAATGAATCTCCATATTAGTTAAGACTTATTCCAATTTTGCTCTGTCCATTTCATTGATCGTTTCTTCAAGCTGTGGAGATATATGAGCATCAACAACATGACAAAGCATAAGCATGTCTTCAAAAAGCAGTGTTTGAGCACAGTAACAGCGAGTGAAAAGCTTAAACAGACTTACCTTGACAATCTGACGCAAGAAGTAATCACCATACCGCTTTGCTGACTTGGACTCCACAACATATATCATGTCCTACATTAATAGATATATGAATTCCATGAACAGTTCCCCATGATGATTCGTGCAATACTAGCATAGCATAACTCAGGAGGGGCACAACTATCAAATTAAGTATTAATTAGTTTAGCTTCTGAACTTTTTTGCTTCATGGGCGTGCCTGTGTAGCTGGTAATGTCTTCAACCCATTGTTGACCCAGTAGCTGGTCAGACCAGTGACCCGGTTACAATACTGGTTTGGGTCAAGCTCCAACTTGCCATTTACAAAATACCATTGACTTGGTCAATTTGACCCACTTTGTTAAACAGTTGACCTGTCTGCCCATTCAGTGGGATATTGGGTGCTTGTAATATGTTGTTTTTCTTCCTTTGAAAATCTCTTTATGTTGACTCATTTTTAATGAATCATCAATCATTATGAGTTGACTCATTGACCCAGATGATTGAAACACTAACCCATTGACCCAGAGAGGAGAATGGTTCAAGCTAGGTGTGATCATGGCCCAAGTCCAGGCCAGGTTCCGAGCCAATCACTTTAAATATAAAAATATATAATATAATGTTTTATAGTACATGACATAATATATGTTCAAAAAATTTATGTTATACATTATATATAATGTATTGCAAGTGTCATATTATAAGATTTTTATATGTGATACAAAATATAAGATACATTAACACACACACACACACGTGAGAAGGCTAGGCCTGGACACAACCTAGGCCAAAGCCCAGATATTTCTAGACTGGGCCACGCCAGGCTATAAAGGATTACCCCTAATTCAAGCTCTGGGTTGGTGTTTAAAACACTATTGCTGCAAAATCATGCTTACATAAAGGAAAGACGTTATTACATCAACACAACACAATAGATCAATGCAGTTCATGATCCTTGGGTTCCATGGCTTTCAGATACTAAACCAAAGCTTAGGCTATGTTTGGTTTGAAGGAAAAGGTTAGGAAAGGAAGGGAAAGCTTAAGGTAAGTGGTATATAATGTCAAAAGTAAAAGATTTTATTAAAGAGGATGGAAGTTGGAATATGGAAAGTATGGAACTTTTCTTTGAGGGATCTTCAGTGAGGGCCATTGTTAACATTCCTTTGAGTGGGATGGAAAGGGAGGACAGGCTTCTCTGGAAGCATACCTCGAACAGTGAGTTCACTGTTCGATCAGCCTACAGACAGTTAAGCAGACCAGCTTGTGAATCATCCAATTCACAGGTCATATGGAGTAAAATCTGGGAGCTGAAAGTCCCTTGCAGATGCCAAATCATAGTTTGGAAATACTATTTACGAGCAGTCAAAACAAAAACAGCTTGTTGGGTCAGAAGGTCAAATGGAGTAAAATCTGGGAGCTGAAAGTCCCTTACAGATGCCAAATCATAGTTTGGAAATACTATTTACGGGCAGTCAAAACAAAAACAGCTTGTTGGGTCAGAAGGAGAGAGGAGGATACAAAATGTACTTTTTGTAATATAGCTCCTGAATCACAAGAACACCTCTTCTTCAAATGTAGGTTCTCTAAAGCAGTTTGGATTCAAGCCCAGGTGGGCCTAAATCCAGATTTATATCGAGCATCAAATAACCCAGATTTGTTGCACTGGTGGGATACACATAATCCTATATCAGGGCCAATGAGAAAAATTTTTGAAGGAAGACTGGTGTCTATCCTAAGGAGTTTATGGGATGAGAGGAACGAAATGTTGTTTAGAAAGAAAAAGCGAGACCCAATGGATGTTGGTAGAAGAGTAGACAGCTACTTCCTGCTGCCCTCTCAAAACAATGAACATGTTCAATCTGTTCAAATTCAGTCGGAACCACAATTCAGATGGTTTCACAGTGATTAGAAGCCATTTGTGATAGTGGATGGCTCTTGGCACTCAAACACACAAAGCAGTTACAGGTTCGATAATTGTTTCACCTCTGATGAATAATTTTTTGCAGAAGGACAACCTTGCATGGCAAGCTCCTCAATCGAAGCTTGTGAAAGACAGAGTAGTCCTGGACTGGAAACCTCCTCAATCAAACAGAATAAAGCTTAATTTTGATGGAAGCTCTTTAGGAAATCCTGGGCTGTCAGGAATAGGAGTTTTTAGGAATGAAGCAGGGAAAGTGGTAACATTATTCTCAGGACCGATAGGAGTAGGGGATTCGGCAAGAGCAGAAATATTGGCCTTACTTCAAGGCCTGAAACTAGCAAAACAGTGGGGTTTAAAGAACATAGAAATAGAAGGTTATTCAAAATTAGTAATTTCCTGGATGGATGACAACAATCTAGGTGTGTGGAAGTTCAGACATCTAATAAGAGAAATAAAGAACTTAGCTAAGGATCTTGAGGCAAGCTTCAAATGGGTAAAGAGAATAGCAAATGGGATGGCCAACACATTCGCAAAGTAAGGTGTACATAGGCATCAACTATTCTGGGCAGGCATTGGATAACCTTGTAAATTGGAAAAAGGTGTTCCTCAATTTTTAATCTGATCTGAATCTGTAAACTCTTTACTCATAATGAAGTGAAATACCCTTGAATACTAATAAAAAAAGCACCTCAATCGAAGCTGAATACTGGGCAGTAATCAGAGGATTGAGAGAACCTATTTTGACAGGAAACACAAGTGCTATCTTATTTTCTGATGCTAAAGCAGTGTTGGCCAAGTTGAAAGGAACCCAGGAAACAATTACGTGGAGAGAAAGACCCCTTTTGGATCATATACATTATCTTATCAGTCTTTTTGTGAATATATTTGTAACCTATGTAGATAGAGAAATGTGGTAGTTATTCCCCATAGGCTAACAAAGCAAGCTAGACTGTTAAACTCAGTGGTTACTTATGTACATCCCCCCCCATCTTTTTTGTATCTTTGGCTAACTGTAGGAGAGGTCAGCAGATGTATCCTTGATGTTTTTTAGTGGCTCCTTCCTTTGACTAAAAATAAAAATAAAAAAAACAGCAAGGTTGAATGCATAGAAATAAGTGCATACATCGTTAATGTAGAAGTCCACATCAGCATTGGAGAAAATCTTTCCTTCACTGTCTACAGCATGTGTCTTGTGCTTGTAGGTCATTAAGATTGTCCTGCAAATTTGCAAACCACAATAGTATAGCTTAGAATATCATAAAAATAGTGAAAATAATAGAATAGGTGTAACAGAATTTTTCACCCAATACCAACCTTAAAGTAGGTTCATCTACTTCCATGTAAGTTGCAAGTTTCCCAATTGAGATGGTAGAGTACAACTTCAAGAAGGTCCGAATACCTGACAATAATTGTTGTTGCTTGACTTCATAAAGGAACAGCTTCAACTGTAACCTATAAGCATCCTGCAAACAAAGAAGAAAATGCCATTTATAATAGATGATTATTTGGATGGAACAAGAAAATGGTACTCTAGTTTTTTTTTTTATCAGCAAAATGGTACTCTAGTTTTTTTATCAGAAAAACGGTACCCTAGCTATCAACTAAGTCTCAACAATAAAAATGATCGGATAGGCCTCTAGTAATCACCCTATCCAAACCCTGGTAACCACAAGGATCTGCCAGTGGTTGGGGTTTAAATAAATTCAAAATCAAATCAAACATCTGCATCAATGTACATGCAGCATACTTTACTAAAAATAAAAAACAACCTCAACCTCACTAATAAGGGTAATTACCCAATATTGGTAATGGCTATATACCTAGTCTTGGGAGCAATAAGCATAAAATAGTCATTTTCAAAAAGCAGACTCATTATCTAGCTGTTTAATTCAGTGTTGTTGCTAACTTATGTACTACACCAAACCATCCTACACTGCTGACTACAGGGATGTGCCAGTTGTTGAGTCGAGAAAAGATTTCAATCTGAAAAACTCATGACCAATTGACCATAGTTGGCAAGACAAGTTAAAGAATCAATTTAGAAGTTTGGTAGCTTAGAAGATTAAAAATCAATTTGTCTAGAAATTTAGAGAAAACAGTTGTGTTGGATACCAAATTGAGGGCAATAAACCCATGATGTTAAGCAATAATGTTTATAAGAACTAAAGGCAGAGATGCCAGGGAGCCATAATAATAGGAATTTAATGCAATATACTATAAAATCTGGCTCCAAGGAACTCAACCGAGCAGCTGCATTTGTATGATACAAGCAATTATGTCAAGAACTGTAATATTTATATCACAACAGCAGAACAAAGAAATTGATAGCATAATGATCTAACCAATAAATCAGCAAGTTGAAGGAATCCATGTTGAGAAAAGGTTACATAAGGTAGTACCTGGTTGTAATTTACAAGAGGCTCCTCATAAATAGGAGCTGATGGGGTTATGAATTTCGGACATGCATATGAAAAAAGCTCATCATAGAGAGCAAATGCCTCCTCATCGTATCTCTGCATCCTAAGCATTTTCTCACCATACTTCTCCCTCAATTGATTGTTTACATTTTCCTCAACAAGCTTTACTTGCGGACAGAGAGAAAGACATATTGCCAGCAAGGCATACATCTGTTCATTCTTCTTTAATATCTGCTCATATTGTGGAGATTTCTGATGGTATTGCTTGGTCTTATAAATGTACAAGAGAATTTTATTAAATTCACGTATTGCATCCACATACCTGTGAAACACTAATAAATAAGTTAGTGCTAGATCAACAAGAAAAATAGTGTTGATGATGATGACGATAGAGGATGTTGAATTGCTGATGATGATGATAATGAAATAAACTGATAAAAGTATTCATCACATCGAAAAACATCCAATGGGTAAAAGGAATCTCGAACCTTTTATAGTCTAATTAATGTTTCAAAAGTGGAACCAGGGCTTCCAGAACAAATAGATCATTAAGATGGATTCCAAGGTCAGTCAACCTCACTACTGATAACTAATGTTTTAAAATGCACAAGGAGAATACACCGGGAGGCGTGCCTGCAGGCAAGTTGTTCAAAAAGCGCCCTGAGGCATGGATAGGGTGCGAACCAGGTTGCACCCTTAGGTGTGGATGCCTCAAACACTTGCATGAGACATATACCTCTGGCACCTCATCTGCACCTCAAGAAAAAAAGAAAATAAAAAAAAACGAAAAGAAAGAAGATAACATCTCCTTCCTCTTTTTGAGGAGGCTCGGGCCTCCTTGCGCTGTGGAGGCTCACAGCTCTTGCATTCTGAACCACACACCTGATGCCTTCATGTAGTGGAATACCTTGCATCATGCCTATGCATGGGAATGCAATATTTTTCTCTTGTTGTCATCTACATTTAATCTTCCAGCCAATAAAAGGGGGAGTGAAGTGGATGGGTGAACCGATCACACCATGATCAAGTTATCTTTCAACATTTTTTTTTGTTTTTTTTTTTTTTTTTGAGAAGGTAAGGTAAAAATTTTATTGATAAAAAATGAAAAAGTTACAACTACTTCCTGAAGCCCCATACCTTGTAAGAGGGCAAATTACAGACTCCGAATAGACTGAGTACAAAGCAGCTGAAATACATTCTGACATTTAAACTCAGGGGAGACAGACAACCAGGAAACAAGTTTAGACACGGCAGTCTGAATTAAGTCCTCCAAACTTCTCACTTTGTTGCAGAAAATCCTGTTGTTTCTTTCAGTACATAAGGCCACCAAAACAGCCACAAGGATGGTTCTCCAGATCAGATTACCTTTCCTCTTCAGGCCAGGTAGTTTCCAGCAGCATAAAAGATCCTTGACAGATCCAGGCATGACCCAACAGACCCCAGCCGCCTTGAGAAAGTGCTCCCAAACTCATGCAGAGGTCGAGCAGTGGGTGCCCAGGTGATCAGCTGTCTCTGGCAAGAGCCCACATATGCCACAATTTAGATCTGAAACCTGGACCCCTCTCCTAACCAAATTAGTCCTCAACAAGCACTTATTAAGGGTCATCACCCAAAGCAGAAAATTATGTTTAGATGGGCTGACAGTGTTCCACACCTGCTTACTTGGGAAATCAGATGTGTCTGATCTACTCAGTTTTGAAGCCAAGGATTTAACAGTAAAAACACCATCCACACTCCATCTCCACCTCCATTCATCCTCCAGATTAACTGATATAGCTTGCCTCTGTAACAGTTGCAGAAGATCCAAGAGTTGATCGATCTACCAATCAAAAAGGTTTCGTCTGAAGAGCGGGCACCAAGAGATTGATTCCCCAACCACCTCATAAGAATCAGCAACTGAGACTTCAGGGCTTTGGGCACATTGAAAAAGTAGAGGATAAGCTTCAGCAAGGGGAATGCCTAAACACCAGAAGTCCTTCCAAAATTTCAACCTATCTCCCCTACCAATCTTGAGAGGTAGGCCATCAGAGAAAACCAGAAAGTATTTCATGATACTTTCCAAAGAAAGCACCCCCCAGTTCTGAAAAGGATCCAAGGATTTCCAATGGCCCCAGTACACCCCAGATGCAAATTAAGGTCCTCCACCAGGTAGTCCTCTCCACACCAAACCTCCAAAGCCATTTGCTGAGAAGAGAAGAGTTAAAAGCCTTCAACTTCCTTATTCCCAAGCCTCCATCCTCCATGGGGAGGCAAACCTGATCCCACTTAACAAGATGGATTTTTCTTTCTTCCTCCCAGCCTCTCCACAGAAAATTCCTCTGATGGGACTCCAACTTCCTTGCTATTTTAGAAGGGATGGGAAAGAGAGATAAAAAATAAGTGGGAAGGTTAGAAAGAGTACCCTCTGCCAACTCATCCAAACAGTCAACTTGGCCAACTGGAAATAAAACACTCTTCCCCAAGTTTACTTTGAGTCCAGATGCCACTTGAAACCAGCTTAGGATCACAAGCATACTCTCCAACTGATCCCGCGAAGCATCAATAAAACACAAAGTATCATCCGCAAACTGTAACATGTGCACCTCCCCCCCCTGGTTGATTTCAAAGCCCTCCCACTGACCATCAGAAACAACCACCTTACTGAACTGAAACAGCACCTCCATAAGACATATAAAGAGCAAGGGAGAACCTCTGAACTATCGTATCCTAAAGCTTTGAGCTACCCATTTCAAAATACAGGTTGGCATATATAGTTGAAATTGACCTGTAAACAGGTCATACTTGGTTTGGACTAACCTTTGAACCATCATATCCTAAAGCCACTGAAAAGTCGATACATACAAATTGTAACTGCCAAAAACATAAGAACTGTTCTATAAAGTGTTGCTAATTTGGAAAGGCAACAATCAATCATTTTGGCCTCCTAATGCTATGCATTGACTAGTTGGTGCCAACAGATTTTTTTTAGAGCGTCAAGTATAATTGTATTAATTTAAAAGTACAAGTAAAAGATCCCTTGTTCTAAGAGCATCTGTACAAGTATAACCAGGAGAACCTCAAAAAAAAGTTCACTTTCAAAAATGGAGCAGTCAAGAACATCATCTTTGAAAGCATGATGTACAGACAACCAGCTCCTAATGGCATCTAAAAGCATGATTAATGACTTCGACTGGAGAAGAAACTGTGTTCTTGAATATTTTGTTGTGCCTCACTCCATAAGGCCCAGAAAACTGCCTAAGGAATACATGACCAACAAGCTTTCACCTTCTTGGATATGCCAGAAATGTACCATTCTTCCAGAAGACCTTTCACTGAAGCAGGCATTCACAAACTCAGGTTTAGGGCCTTTAAAAAGTGATTCTGCACTTCTGTGCTAAAATTACAATGTATAAAACAGGTGGTTAGAAGACTCAACTTCCACATTGCAGAAACAGAAACTCAAATCATTGCAGATAAAACTCTTAGCAATTCTTTGGATAGACATCTGTCCCAGGTTGCTACCGAAACAAAAAACTTGTTTTTTGGAGGAGCCACTGTCCCCCAAATGGCCTTGCTAGGAAAAGAGAGCATTTGATCTCCCACAAGATTATTATAAAGAGACTTAACAGAAAAGTTGCCCAACTTGTTCCATTTCCAAAATCTAGCATCTTGAGCTCACAAGTCTAAATGCTGGTTTTGTAGCAAGTTAAGAAAGCCTGCTACCCATTGAAGCTCCAAATGGTTAAAACTTCTGAAGGAAGGAATCCAGCAGGTGCTGTTACCATCTTGTGTGAAAGAATCTGGCTACCAGGACTTCCTTGTCAACTGCTAGACTGAACAAAGCTGGAAAAAAATCTTTTAAGGTTCTCTCTCCTGTCCAGGGATCGAACCAGAATGTTAGTCTTCTCCCATTTCCAAGCTTGTAACAAATTCCCCTGCAAAGAGCGAGAAATCTTTGCAAATTCCTTTCCAAACACCACATCCATAAGAGGCTTGGGGAAAACCTGCATCCCATCCATTGCTCCTTAGACCATATTTCTCTGCTGTTGTTTTCCTCCACACTCCACAGATTATCTGGTTCAGAAGAGAACCTCCAGAACCAACTACACAATAAAGCAAGATTGGAGACAACAGATTTTGACTAGTCCACCAAAAAAATATGTGCAAAAGTCAAGACAATGAAGTAATCTCATATTAAGATGCCAGTTAACCCTCTGACCCTCATATCACAGGCAAACACATCACAGGTTTTAACCAGTCAGTGGATGATACAATTGGTATGGTCCTCAACTACTAGTCAGTCGGCTGGTCATTAATTAGTCATTGCTTTGATAGTGTAGGTTTAACAGTTTAAAGAATTCATCTTTATAATACCCATATCTCTTTTTTTATTTAAATTGTACAGTAAGGAGAAAAAATAAGAGATTGCTCAAGAAAGATTGGAAATAAGAGGAAGGTGAGGGACAGAAGAGAAGGGTGAGAAAGAGAAGGAATGACAAATGGAGGGGAAGCCTTTCCATTAGACAAGCTTTGATTTGATGGTGAGCTCTATGGTAAAGAAATAGATTAATCAATCTACCTCCCCCCAACTCCTTTCATCAGTCCTTGGTTCACCCAAGCCATTTCCTATAGTTTTTGAGTTCCTAAGCAGCTACATTGTTGAAGAGGAAGAAATGGTCGGAAAAGAAATGGGTTGAAAACCCAAAAATTCCTAAACTTGAGCAGACATATTTACTCTCTATTTACAGGTACAAAAAAGGAATAAAACAAAGAAACAAAATATATGTAGATTAGAATATTCTGGTTTAACCCTGTTAGTTTTTGAGAGAAGTATAATAACATTAATGAGAAAAAACATGAACAACAAGCTGTTGTACACAGAATTTTACAATCACAGTCCATGCAGTCCTACACCCTCCAACCCTGCTAAACAAAAGGATTATCATACAAATCAATCCTTAAACACTTTGCTCACAGAAATCCAAGAAAACATTTTTCTCAAAATTTTCTGAAACACCAAGCCAGTAGAGCTACTTTTGTGCTTGAATATCCCTGCATTTCCCTCCTGCCAAATGCACCCAAAAAAAATGCTGCAGGAGCCATATTCTATGCCAACTTTCCCTCTTGGATAATACTCCAACTCTCCAGACTTTTAGAAAATTCATCACCAATACTGCCAACAACTCTTCACCAAAAACAAACTCCAGATTTTTTATCATATCTCGGCAGAAAACCTACAATGCAGCAGCAGATGATTTATTGATTCAGTTTGTTCCTCACGGAGGACACAATTTGTGGAAGAAATTTGTATACCCTTCCTTACCAAATTACCACAAGTTACAATTCAGTTCAAGTAGGGATTCCAAACAAAAAAGGCTACCTTTGTAGGTACGCTCTTGCACCAAACAATCTTAACCAGGATTGGTCGTTCCTCCAACCTAGAAATAAAGTTGACCTGGTTTAACCCTGTTATATGTTTCCTTATTTTTCCTATTTCCCATCAATTGTTGGCTGACTCTTAATTAGGTTTAGAGAAAAGTCCAAGTAGGTTCAGAAAAATCCCAACCTTCTAGGAAACTATGATACCAGGGTAGCTGTTCAAGGCTACAAGGATGTTGAATTGTATAGGATACCTGGAATATTTGTGCAAATTTCATTTCCTACACCATATCCAACCAGCGCCCTTGCCATATCTGGGTAACATAGCTAGGAATTAATTTTTTTCCCCCAAAATAATTGTAAAACAGTATGTGAGTTCACAACCACAAGGAATGTTCCATGGAAGATGAATTCTAGATGGGGTTCTCATTGTAAATTTGTAAATTTAATCAAGAAGGATGGTTTACACAGTGTCCTATGAAAAGTTTATATGGAGAAGACATATAATCACTTGCATTGAGGTTTTCTTCAGTATGCATCAACGATCAGTTTTGGAAGCAAATGGAGGAAATAAATTCAAGTAAGCACCCAGACAAAGAAGTTATCAATTCTAATAAATAGTGCAGCCTATTTATATTTCAAAAGCTTGAAAGGACTTTGACAAGGAAACCTATTTCTCCCTGCTATTTATGTATGTAACAGTACCACTGTAACTAGCTCTTGCGAGATTAACCAATAAACATAAAGAACATGTCAAAATTCAACCAACCTGAGGTCCTGAAAAATGACACAAATAAAGTAAGTCAGATGCAACTCACCTTCGCAACATGAGGTTGGCAAATCCATAATGATATATGGTAGTAATATGGCTTCCAATAACACTGGTGTAAACACCTGATTGACTGATGTCAATGGGAAGTAAACACTTCAAACCAGTGTGATAATCACCCAGAAGACAATGAACTCGCAGCAATCCGATCATGCTAAAATAACCCAGCACCTTCAAAACATTACTCCCACCACTGTAGTCATACCCATCAGTAGCAGTGAATTGTTCCAAACCCTCTTTCTCCTGCTCCAAGATCTGGATGATCATGGACTTCTCCACAAGTGCTTGCAAGTAATTGAGCACACCATAAACATTCCATGCCTGTTAAAAACCACTAATTAGTACGGTCAATCGTCAATGAATAGTTGGTATTCTCACAACTTGGACTTCGTCTATTTACTTAACTGGTAGAGTAAAGCAATAAGCATATTACATGCATTTTCAAGCATTCACTCATGCACATTGGCAAAAACTGAATTACCCAAACCACCAGCACTAACGTGCCACTTAGATGAGACAGAAAGAAGAAAGACAAGAAATTGAACTCGTAATAATCAATCAGAAACAGGTGGAGAAAGTATATATTCTCCTAATGACCAAAAAAATCACATAAAAATGCTTAGAAACGCAAATTAAAATTCATCTACAAGCGAGGGAGTGTTCGCCAACGTGAATGTTTTTTTCTAAAACAAGAACAACTGCTATGTCAGCAAAAAGAATACATTTTTGCTAATGTGGTAATTGTTTTTGTTTTAGAAAGCAAACTCGTTCACATTGGCGAACACCCCCTGAACCACTAAATTAAATGTATTTTCGTTAAAAAAAAAGTCCTCGTAATAATTAAATATACTCCAACTCACTAAACAAATAAGAACTACGAAAATAGAACTGTATACAAAAAATTATCAACAACTCAGTGCCACTTCAACCAAAAAACATCAAAATATAGAACAAAGAAAAAAAGAGAAAAGGACTAATTTTAATTTTCTATTCTAAGTCAGTCCAAGTGAACTAGCACCTGATCGTACTGTCTGAGAAGAGCAATCTCCTGCTCAGTCTTGTTCTTCATCTTTGCTCTGTACTGGCAATATGACTGGAACTGATAAACAAACTCATCGACCATATCCCACAGCCACTGATTCGGCAACTGCATATTCACCACCCCATGTAACACCACCTGAAATAGACTGCAGTAGTTGTCCCACGAATCGATCCTCTGCTTAGGCGTTGGTGCCAACCTCGCGTAAAGATGCCGAAACCACATCTCCTGATACAATAAGCAGAAGACGTGATCATTATCGACGTACGGGGCCACCGCATCGACCGACGGCCATGGGCTCTCCTTGAACATCCGATCGCTTAACTTCTGAAACGAACCTTCGTACATCTGATGAATCTCGTACACATTCTTTTCTCTAATGTGCCTGTACAGGTGAACGACGAAGGTCTTCACTGCGTCCGGAACAAAGTTCGGGTCGTAACCCAGGTCCTGCGGCTGCTGCCTGTAACCTCCGCCCATGTCCTCATACCCAACCCCGTCATCGAAATCGTACGAGGTCGCCATGACTGCTCCTGTAACAGAAAAATTAGGGCTCTAACTCCTGTAGCAGTTGAAGCAGTCTCAGTCACCGAATCGAAGAAGAAGAAGATAGGGCTTTCGTTTCTTGAAGAAACTAAAACCCCAAGGCCCGAGGGAAGGGAGAAAGAAAGTCAGAACTTTTGTCTTGCCCTAAAAATAATGTCTCGCAGATCAAACAGGTAATGGGCCTAGGTCTGATCATTGGGCTGGGCCGGGCTGGGTTTGTAAGTGCAACAACTAATAAGAGTGTTTGGAGGTGCCCGTGACTGGCCCAGGCCCGAAAATTTATGTCCGGGCCGGGCCAAGCAGAACATTTCGGTTGCCTACACAAAGGAGTGGTTGTTTATTTAAAATGTGGTCATATAAAAATTAATCAAATTATGAAATTTTTGGGGTTCAAAAAACTGTTTATTTTAAATCATTTAATTTTATTGTAAAACAATATACCGAACTAAAATTTCAATTAAAAATCCTGCGTTATCTCATTAATATTCTTTGGGATAAATAACTCAATTTATTCATACTTGTTAAAGAAAGGATACAAGAGAGAGCTCTTTAAAATTCTAAGTTGGAGATGAACATGTCAAATGTACAAACATTTTTTTACAATTTTAAAACAAAAATAATAACTAAAAAAACTACAAGTATCGGCCAAATCGCCAATACAAGGTTGAGTAAATAGGCATGGGGATAGACTAAAATGTTGTAGATGTGAAATTCAACACAACCAAGTTGTTGCTTCCCCGTTTGTATCCGATCACCGGTCTACAACAGTTAAAAAACTAATGAACTCGCTTTAAGTATATGGTTGTAGATCTCTTTTAACACCTACAATACAAGACCGAGCACATATTTAAGCCTAATGCCCCTAACTAATCGCCAAATCACAAGTCTAAGCCTAGGATATATATATATATATATAAACAATAGAATGATTAATGAAACTTAAAAAAAAAAGGTTTCATATATATATATATATATATATATATATATATGTATATAAACAATAGAATGATTAATCAAAATTCCATAAACCATGGTGTATTCATTCTATATCTCTCTTTCCTTCCATCCATTCTTCCCCATCACAAAACATATAGATTACAAAATCACACTTCTTTTTGTTTGCCATCTCCATATACCCTTCCCTAGACCTGTTCATGGGCCGGGTGGCGGCCCCCGGACGGGCTTGAACAGGTATATGGGCCCGCGGGCTTAACCTCGGGCCAAAAAGCCCGGCCTGTAATAAATTCGAGTTGGTCTCAGGATTTGCCAAAATAGCCTGGCCCGGCCCGACTTATAATTAAACCTAAAAACCCTAGTCGAATACCCCTCTTTTTTCACCTCTTTCCCTTATTTTTCCAGCCGAACCCTTCTTCTCCACATCCTCTTTCCCTTCTTTATATTCTTTTTTTAATGTAAATAAATTCTAATTTATATTGATTATTGAATAGGGAAATTTTCTAATTTTTTTCATTAGGTCAGGCTTCGGGCTTTTTATCAGGGCCCAAGTTGTAGGCCCGTTGGTCGGGCCGGGCTCAGGCTCGGGCCTAACATATTTCCATTAATGAAGAGTAAAAACCCGGCCAGGCCCGGCCCATGAACAGGTCTACCCTTCCCCACCTCTCCCTCCCTCCATCCATCCCTTCCTCATCCAGCATTTTTTTTTGAAGCACAAAGAAAAACTCCCCTCCCTCGTCCCTCTTGCCATTAATTGTGAAAATTTTAGAAAAAGTATAATAAATCCCTTATATTCAAATAAAATAAGGGAAATGTAAGAAATTAAAATAAAATAACCAACAAATTGAACTTTTCTGGTAAGATATTTGAACTATTGAAGTATATGTAATTAATTTAATGTATTGTAGCTAAAATACAGCTGTGTTGGTTTGGTTTAGCACAACCCTTCAGGTGAATTGTTGTAAAAATAATAGTATAATAATGGAACTATATTGAAAGTAGATTTGGTGGTTTATAGATATCTATATGGGGACCACCTTGGCAAGTCAGAAGCCCTTAAGCTTTAGCCCTCCCAAACAGGCACTACCAGTTTCCAACAGTCTATGACTGTTGGAAGTCATAGACATGTAGAATGTAATAGTACCCATGAGTCCATGACAATTCATGATTGGTGTTGGTCTTTAATTAGAAAGCAAGGAAATAAGAACAAAAGCTGAAATAATTCACCTTGAATAAGGATACTACACCTAATGTGCAGAAACCCTTGTACAATAAAAGAGACAGTTGCAGAACAAGTAGCTAGCAAATTGTAGGCTAACCAACAGGCAAAAACAAATAAGTTCTGTATTAATATCTTGATTAGAGAAACTATTATAGGTTAAATAATAGCAAGAAGTAGAATTCCAAATAAAATGATGGACTTCAGATAAATTACAAGTTAGAGACAACTGAAAATTCTACCAGATTTAAAATCAGCAAGAAACCATCAAGGCTCCCTGCAATTTCAAATATAAAAGAGAAAATAAAGTAAAATTCCAAATAAAATGATACCCTGCAAATCTGGTAAGAAAATGCCAAACTATGGTTTAGTTTTTCTTTGTTAGCTAGACATAAACCGAGCGTTAAGCCATAAACATTCCATGTGTTGACCTCTAGCCACATCCGTACACGAACCCAATGCTATAAGTATATAGTTACAGATAAGATTATTCTTATCTTGTTAAATAAAATAACTATAGCTATATTATTTAAGAATAAGAAGTATCTATAGTGGGGAAGCCCTAGTCTCGTGGCAGTTGTCAATGGGTTGGGTCTGGGTAGGATTAATCTTAAACCGATTATTTGATCAGGACAAAATTATAGACCTGATTATACTGAAAACAATAGTTGTTTGTTCAAATAATAACTTAAAATTTAAATATTGATAATATAATCTTAATAAAATTAATAGAAAATACTAAATTATTTATATGTTAATAAGTCAATAATTTTTAACTAATATTATCTTATTTATTATCTATCAATTTACTATTTCAAATATAAATATATGATAAAAATTATATATATATATATATATAATCGAAACCAACCCAATCCTTAATCGAGACAAAATCATAGAACCAGAACTGCTATACTTGGTTCGGTCGGTTTGGATTCATTAGGTAGACCCAACCCATTAATAACCCTAATCTAATTACCTTTTTGCTAGTAATAATAGATTGTTAGTACATCATTCCCAACTAAATAAATAATTTAAAAATAAAATAAATAAAAATAAATAATATATTTTAATTTTATTAAGTAAATAAATGTTTAGATAATATTTTATTAAATTGAATAAAATAAATAAATGAATAAATAAAAGTTTATCCTACTGTCGAAGCATCTCACACCTCAAGCTTTTTGGGTATGAACAATCCTAGGATCAAGATCTTCTTTATCTTGTTTCTTTGGATATATTTGACACCCCCTCTAATTTCATATAATTACTAAAGCAACCCCTATGATTTGTGTATGACTAAGACACCCCTCATAGTTTGGATTTTTTATTAGGGGCACTTTTGGGTTTTTCACCTTTTCATGAGGTTAAAGATCCTGAAATACCAATGGTTTCTCACAAAAATTGGATTAAGTAAATTGATTCCAATTTGCAAAGTATTGGGGTGTCTCACTAAGGTTGTGTTTGGTTGCATTGTAAATAAATTTGCATTGATCAAAACCATGGCAATGCAAATGATTTGAGTGTATTGTGTATTACTAAGACACCCGCATCCCTCATAGTTTGGTTTTTTTTCATTAAGGGCACTCTTGGGTTTTTCACTTTTTTCATGAGGTTACAGATCCCGAAATACCAATGTTTTTTCTCACGAAAATTGGATCAAGTAAACTGATTGCAATTTGCAAAGTATTGGGGTGTCTTATTAAGGTTGTGTTTGGTTGCAATGTAAATAAATTTGCACTGAACCATGGCAGTGCAAGTGATTTGAGTATAAATCCTGACCTATTTTTGTTTCAAATTTTAGCTTATTTTGTTTGATTGCAGTACAATGAAGTAAATTAAGACATTAAGCAGAACAAATAAAATCCAAAACAAAATTATACAAGAATTTGTATTTTTTACATTTCCACTCCCATGCATTTGTACTAGTGCAAAAAACAATTTAACAGTTGTCGTTGTTGTCACAGTAATTGCTTACAGTCAAAAAGCAATTACCATGCTCTTCCGGGTATGGCGACTCTTATGGGGAAAAAAAGAAAGAATGATGGAGAGCGAGAAATATGGGACTATCTGCTCTTTTACCTCTCTTTCTTTTCATTGAGATGGATTTTGGGTTCACCTGCAACTCGGTGAATATTTTTGCCGTCTGAGGAGGAGATAGAAGAACCATTGGAACGTCAATGGTAACTTGTTTATTTTCACCAATAACCACACAATTTTACCTCCCATTGAAGAACTTACAACAATCACCCGTCAAAGCTGATGTTCTGGTATGTGGTGGCATGCCAAAAGGGTCCTACATTCGAGCGACAAAAGGAAGCTTTGTCAAAAGCCTTGAACACATGTGGGAGAATCAAAACTACCGATGCGTCGCTAGATTAGTCCATGGAGACAATGTCGCTAGCAATAGTCATGGGAGATTTGATTATACTTCCTAATGGCTTTGTCATTATAGTCAATGGTGCTTCATCTAGGACTGTCATGTGGAAATTGGGCCGATAACCAAGAACCAGAACCAGTCCTCAAACCAGTCATTTACATACTAGATAACCCATCAAGGTCAAGGTTTGAAGTACAAAACCCGTCTGCCACACCGTGTATCTACCATTCTACTACAATTTGGGATGGAGGAACACATGCACACACATATTACAATTTCACCGGCGTGATCGAATGAGAGGGGGTAGGAAGAGGGACCACGACCATGTCTCTACCATTCTACTGCAATCCTACTTCGGGATGGACGGATTAAAGACGAGTCAGAGTCAGAGGGAAAAAGAACGAACAAGAGAGAGAGAGAGAGAATGGGGGGCTGGGCTGGGTAGGTTAATAAAATTAAATCTCAACTCCGTTAAATTTAAGTTTTAAATGTAAAAGGTGATGTGGTAGTTTTCTATTGGAGAGAGAGAGATATTTGACATTGAGACAGTGAATTTGACGGGAGAGATAGGGTAAAGAGAGACTAGAGAGAATCAAAAGAGAAAAATGAGAGAGAGGAGGGAGGAGTGTATGTCAAGCATAGAGCACGCCATGTGTTGACTTCTAGATATCAACAGTACATCTTCCCAATGCTTTATGTATATAGTTATAGATTTTAATTTTTTTGAATGGAAACACAAAGGAGCAACAGAAGCCTGGGGTAGTTCTTCTCTTCCCCACGAATCAACTAAGCAAATAGCCCTAAAGCTCACTAGGAAAATCACTGGATATAAATACAATGACCATTTAACGCTTTAAGATCCAATCAAGATGCTGCATGATTCGCTTCCTGAAAAGCATGCCTAAAGACATGGATGACAAACTAAGGCACTCTTTGGTGATGTTCTCAAACCTTCAAGGGGACTTCACTTTACCTCTAAGACAATCAATGACAAACTTGGAGTCTCCTTCAATGATAAAGGGTTGATCTCTATAGTTAGTAGCAATGTTGATGGTCTCCCACGCTGCCCATGCTTCAGCAAGATTAATCGTAGTGGACCGAATTCTATACGCCTTAATCTTGTGAATACCGCCTTGAAAATTTCCTAACGATGCAACCAATCACACACTTGCCATCATTTTGGTAAGCATCAAAGTTAATCTTAATACCGCCATGTTTAGGACCCCATCAACCAATATAATTCCAATCTTTATTGGTGGTAGACCTTTTCATGGGCTGGGCCGGGTTTTTACTCATTATTAATAGAAATACGTTAGGCCCGAGCCCGAGCCCGAGCCCAGCCCGACCAATGGGCCTATAACTTGGGCTCGAGCCCGGCCCTGATAAAAAGTCCGAAGCTCGAGCCCGAGCCTGAAGTCCGACCTAATAAAAAAAATTACAATTTTCCCTATTCAAATTAGAATTAAAAATTCATTTGTTTTTTTTTTTTCCTTTTTAAATGAACAATGGGCCTACAAAATGGTTCTTTTCCTTTTCTTTTACGTTTTAAAGCACAGTTTTACATTCTTAAATCAAAAAATTTATTCAAATGGACATAATCACATAACCCATTTTAAATCTAATTTTAGGTCGGGTCGGGCCGGTCTATTTTGATAAAACCCGAGCCCGGCTCGAATTTATTGCGGGATGGGCTTTTTGGCCCGAGTTTAAGCCTGCGGGCCTATAAACATGTTCAAGCCCGTTCGGGGGCAGGGTCGGCCCATGAACGGGTCTAATTGGTGGTAATCAAGGTTCAAAGTATCGATACAGGTTGATACGGCCTGTACTGGTATTTTTTTAAGTTATTTTTTTTTTCAAAACCGGTTCAGAGGGTAGTCCGGTTCAGAGGGGTCGGTTTAAGTCCTAACTACCCTCTGAACCATAGTCTGATGACCCAATACGACTCCTGTAGGGGCGTATCAGGAAACCACTGGCATGATACATATCAACTGATATGGGTTGATGCATATCGATACTTTGAACCTTGGTGGTAATGTCAACACCTAACGTGTTATTCTTAATCTCGTCCTAACAGCCAAGAGACCTGTCAATTAAAGAACGATGAATAACATAATTATAATTAAAACATTTTTCTCTCATAAAATTGATCATTAAAAGACCACTTACAATCATAAATTCTGCCCCACCCATGATTAACTGGAACATCACCAACTAAAGGACCAAGAAGATTTTGAAGACAAGAGCCTCCAAAGTTGACTCAAAACTTCACACTAAGGTTATGTTTGGTTTGAAGGAAAAGGTAGGGAAAAGAAGGGAAAGACAGGAAACTAATACAAGGGTTGTAAAGGTTTCCCTACTTTTCCCTTCCTTTTCTTACATTTTCCTTCAAACCAAACATAGCCTTTAGTGAACAAGTGGTCAATGTTCTCATCCTCCCCATAATGCACACAAGATGGGCTTATGTTAAAACCTCTTTACAATTAGTTTATTTTTTGTGGGCAATTTGTCATTAAAAAGAAGGAAAAGAAACACTTTGATTTTTGGGGGAATGTTAAGATTCCATTGTGCTTTTGCCTCCACCTTAACCTGACCCTCCAATGTTTGAGTGTGGATTCAGTGGACCTTTTGGTTCACTGGGTGCGTGAACCCTCTAATAGGAGGTGTGCACGTCGCTCTCTTCAGTTTTCTATATTAACGTTAGGGCTTATGTTTAACTTGTTAGCCAGGTTCAACCGGATGGGGAAAAACGAAAGCAGTGGACCCCCCCCCCTTCATTTGAACTCTCTTTCCCCCATTTTCATTTTCACTTGAGCCCTAGCTCTAGAGCATGATGAGGTATTGCCTGATCGTTCGCAATTTGGCCTACCGGAATGGTGCTAAGGTCGTTAAGGCGGTTGTGAAGTATCCAAAGTGCTCATGAGGTCTATTTACGTGGTGCTGATGTGTCATTCTATTGTTCTGTAATGCCACATGTCATGATATTATTGGATGACCAAATTACCCCTTATCAATTAAAAATATCCTAAAATTATTAATAAATTACCAAGAATTAGCACAAAATTATCGATAACTATTAATAAATTAGTAATATAAATCACAAAATTAGTAGAAATTTACGAAAAAAATTATCATAAAATCAGTAGAAATTTTCTTAAACTATATTAACTTTCAATATAGATCATCTTGTATTTTTGTCAAATAATTGTAATTTTGTTTCATTTGCCTATAATTTCTATCATTTTATTTTCGCTTAATACAAGGTAGGTTTTGCATTCCACATATTTGTACTTAGTGATGGCATATAATATTAACGCCATTTTTAACGTTTACAGGATCCGAAGGCAGGGGATTCAGAGGCAACAATGCATCTCACGCCACAGGAACAAAGCAAAGGATCGGAGCCAAAGCTCATCGCAGCAGAGAGGTCCGCCAGTCGGTCGTCGCCTATCTGAATAACGAGGTAAGTTCTGGTCCTTCCAATATTTCCCCTTCGACGAGGGTGGGAACTCTTTCGAAGGAGGTAAGTTCTGGTCCTCCTCTCTTGAAGGTTTGTTCCTTTGTTATTATCCAAGGCCAAGTTGTGACTTCCTGCTAAACTTTGTTGGAAGTTGCAGAATAATTTCAGATGGTAGGGGGTGGCAAGGATTGGTTTTCTCATAGCCAACTTTGCTGGAACAGTATTGTGGGCTTATAGTGGACCTATTGGCATTACAGACGTGGTTGAAGCTAAAGTAAGAGCTCTTTTTATGGGCTTAACCGCTTAAGGATGGCTAGAACTACTCACTCTGCCCCCTCTGTGGTGGAGGGTGATTGAAGAAATGCAATAGGAGGGGGTCCTGGGATTTTGGCCCACCTGCTCAACGACACTCAAGAGCTTTTTGTTCTTTTAGATGGGTTTCTAGGGAACTGAATATTGCTGATTCTTCAGGAAAATCAGGGTGGGTAGGGCTTCATTGTATAGTGGTAACACATTTCCATTATAATTTTTTTGGCTTTTTTGGGTTCTATGTTTTCTGTACATTCTCTCATGCACACCCCCTCCTTTTGGTTCTCAATGAAAGTTACCTCTTGTAAAGTATACCTGACTTGGGGTCAAAAATGAAGAAGGCAAAAGTTTAGAAAGTTTGGAAAAAGGCTGTGTTTGGTTTGAAGGAAAATGTAGGGAGAGGAAGGGAAAGGTAGGAAATCTGTAGGTCATGTACAAAGTTATAAACCAAACCTGTACAATTAGGAAACCTGTAGTTCTTTATTTTACAAATGTCAATTGTTGAGCACACTTTAAATATACATTTTCATGCTTTCGTCAATTACTATAGGGAAGCCGGTCAACTCTTTGGTATAAGCTTCTCAATTCTCCTCTTCATTTGGTGTTCTCTTGTCTATGTGTGGGTTACTAATTTTCTTGAGTTATATGTGTAGTTTTGGATTGCTCGAGGCGTTGCTACTTTGGGGGATGGGATTGCTGACTCTTGCGCCTTATCAATGTTTCCAGTTTTCGATAACAATGTAAGTATATGACACATCCCATGCTTAATTGAGTTCTGTTTTATTTTAATTACTTAGGATAAGTGACTGACTATTTTCTCATCAAGCAATGAGTGGTGGCTCAACTGAAAAATTGGTCACCATTCAAGATCGGACTGTCAACGGGTGGGATCTGGGTCTGGTCTAGGTAGAAGCTCTCTCGAACCGATCATTAATTGGAACGAAATCATAGACCCGAAACCGTTCATTTAAACTTAAAATTTAGGTTGAAATAATTACATAGGTTAAAAACCAAACCATTTAAATAAAAAAAAAAAACAATTTTTCTTATTTAAATCGCAACCTAAAATTTAAATTTTAATCATATATCGTTAAAAAATTGATAGGAAAATCCTAAATTATTTATATGTTAAAAAGTTAAACACCTTTATGTATCTATATATCAGATTTGACACTTTAAATGTATTATATGATAAGAGAAAAACTATAAGAAAATGAAGGAAATATTATATATGACTAACAAAACAATCGGTTTTGGGCTTGAATCGATTCGGGAGGGGGGAGATTCGGAACCGACCTAAATATTTATTTCGACATATTCTTGGAACCGGATCCTTTATTAGTGGCTGGTTCTATTCGGGTATACCCGAACCGTTGACAGCCCTTTCAAGAACATGAAGGATGGGAGGGCTAGTACTGCAGCAAGGTTGGTACCACTTTTTGTTCTCCATTGGAACATGCACTTCCAGGTAAGGACCTTTCAAACCCGCACTCAAAGTTCAAACTTTTGTTATTGAAGCATATGATTCTGTCGTGTGAAGTTCATTTTGGACGCGCGAATTAATAAATTCTTCTAACACAATTTCGGCCTTGTCATTGCAGGAGCATTCTATTGGGTTCGCATTGTCAACTGTGGTATAAGAATGACTACGATTGTGTAAGCCAGCGTGGCTTGTATATGCTGAAACTTTTCTTAAGAGCATTCATTGCTTTATTGCCATTGTTGTGGTTGTAGCTTTTCCTAAATTTTTAATACTCCTCTTGGCATCTTCTGGCATGGGCACTTTCAGGAGATTGCATCGGAGGAGCTGATTCAAGCGTTCAAATTGGAGCAGTAAGCAACATTGGCCTCACATACGTTGGAGTCTACAATGAGACACTCTAATCCATTTCTTCTATATTCATATCTAAATTATTTGTTCTTCACATGTTTCTAATTAGATATTCTTGACAGGTGAATGTTGTGGGCGCACAAAGGAGACTCGAAAGTGTTACGGATGCAGAAGCGACACAAGTATGTGTTTGTTGTACAATGTCTGCATCCCTATATTATATCATTTTTGGAAGACAATGTTTGTTGGTTGTGGAGGTGGGTATAATGTCCTTGCCTCCTATGGGTGCAAGCACAATAAATGCTCGATTTGCAAGCAAGATGCGCAACCTCTCACGGCATTACTATAAGGAAACCGGTCAGCTCTTCGATGTAAGCTTCTCAATTCTCTGCTTCATTCGGTGTTCTCTTGTGGGTGTATGAATTAATAATTTGCTTGGGTTATATGTGTAGTTCTGGATTGCTCGAGGCGTTGCTACTTTTTGGGATGGTCATGCCGACTCCTACGCCATACAATTTTTTCAGTTTTCGATATCGATGTAAGTATAGGAGACATCCCGTGCTTAATTGACTTCCATTTTGTTTTAATTCTGTAGGACATGTGGCTGGTTGTTTCTTGTTGGTGTGTGGGTTACTAATTTATTTATTGCCGTTGTTGTAGTTGTATCTTTTCTTACCTTTTAAATACTCCTCTTGACCTTTTAAGGCATTGCCACATTCATGAGATTGCGTCGGCGGAGCTGATTCAAGCGTTCGAGTTGGAGCAGTAATCAGCCATGGCCTCGCATACGCTGGAGTCCAAAATGAGCTATTCTAACCCATTTCTTCTATATTCACTTCTAAGCTATGTCTTCTCCACCTATTTCTGATTAGATATTCTTGGCAGGTGAATTTTTGGAAGCAAAGAGAAGAATCGGTTGTGACACGGATTCAGAAGCGGCATAGGTATGTGTTTGTTGTAAAATGTCTGCATCCCTAAATTTTATCATTTTTTTAAGACAAGTTTTGCCAGTTGTGTAGGTGGCCATAACATCCTTGGGTCTTCTGGGTGCAGGCACGATGAATGCTCGATATGCGGACAAGATGCGAAACCTCTCACTATAGGGAAGTCGGTCAATTCTTCAGTGTAAGCTTCTCAATTCTCCTCTTCATTCAATGTTCTCTTGTCTATGTATGGGTTACTAATTTTCTTGGGTTATATGTGTAGTTTTAGATTGCTCGAGGCGTTGCTACTGTTGGGGATGGGATTGTCGACTCTTGCGCCTTATCATTGTTTTTGGTTTCCGTTAACAATGTAAGTATAGGACACATCCCATGCCTAATTGACTTATGTTTTATTTTAATTACTTGGAATAAGTCATTGACTGTTTCTTATCAAGCTTTGAGTGGTGGCTCGACCGGAAATTGGCCGCTATTCAAGATTGGGCTGTCAACGGGTGGGATCCGGGTCTGGTCTAGGTAGAAGCACTCTCGAACTGATCATTAATTGGGATGAAATCATAGACCCAAAACTGTTCATTTAAACTTAAAATTTAGGTTGAAACAATAACGTAGGTTAAAAACCAAACCACTTAAACATAAAAAAAAAAAACAATTTTTCTTATTTAATTCGCAACCAAAAATTTAATCTTTAATCATATATCATTAAAAAATTGATAGAAAAGTCCTAAATTCTTTATATGTTAAAAATTTAAAACACCTTTATATATCTATATATATCAGATTTGACACTTTAAACGTATTATATGATAAGAGAAAAATTATAAGAAAACGGAGGAAATATTATACATGGCTAAGAAAATAATTGATTTTGGGCTTGAATCGACTCAGGAGGGGTGAGAACCAGAACCAACCCAATTATTTATTTTGACATATTCATGGAACCAGATCCTTTATTAATGACTGGTTCTATTCGGGTATACCCGAACCATTGGCAACTCTTTAAAGAATACAATGGATGGGGGGCTAGTGTTGCAGTAAGGTTGGTATCCCTTTTTCTTCTGCATTGGAACTTGCACTTCCAAGAAAGGATCTTTCAAACCCGCACTCGAAGTTTAAACTTTTGTTATTGAAGCATATGATTCTATCGTGTGAACTTTATTTTTGACTCGCGCGAATTAATAAATTCTTCTAACGCAATTTCGGCCTTGTCATTGTAGGAGCATTCTATTGGGTTCGCATTGTTAACTGCGGTATCAGAATGACTACGATTATGTAAGCCAGCGTTGCTTGTATATGCTGAAACTTTTTTTAAGAGCTTCCATTGCTTTATGGGCAAAACTGGATCTTGGAGATAGATGGGCAAAACTGGAATGTTACACATGACCCCTAGACTCGATTGTGGTACTACACTAGGTGTCGGATTGGACTATCTTTGATATGCCAATCAGTGAGATCCTTAGAGGGGGTCAAAACCTGGGTATGTTGGGACAATCCGAGAATTCACCTGAGTGGGTGATCATAGTGATAGGATCAACCCCTTTGTTAGACAAAGTGAATGATCGAGGAATGCAATCACTTTGATGAAAACCTAAATTGTTGGGCAGTTGAAATTTGTTTTTACAAAAAATATTTATATATATATATATATATATACATATATGGTTTCAAAATATTTGCAAAAGGTTTTAATTCCTAAGATCCATGTGAGTAGAGAGTGTAGCACCGTACCTTGCAGCCGAGGGAGATGTCATCTCTTGTCAGACAGTGTTTGATCATAATGGGCTGAGAAGTTAAGTGTAAGACCATTAAGGGTAATACCTGATGGGCTAATCTTGCATATGCCCACAGTTCGAGGGTTCACTGTCTCCTACAGTGAATTCGGCCAAAACTTGTAACAAAGGTTGGGCTGAACCCATGTGACTGATATGTAGATCAATGTTAGGGTCCCACACCATACAAAAAGAGCCAACTAGGCAGCAGGATAAAGAGTAAGTGAGCACATAAGTTTAATGGGCCTAAGGGCCAAATTGAATTGGGCTTAAGTTAGTTAATTAAAAGGGGACAAATTCAATTCTGAACTGGTTAGGATTAGCTAAAGGATAAGATAACTCTTATCCATTTAAGAGTCCAGATCCAAATATAAGATTTGGATTAGGAAACTCTCTCTTAATTAGATTAGGAGGCTGATCCAGAGAAGGCTATAAATAGGGGGCGAATTCCTCAGATTATACACAACAACAAACTACAGAATTCTTCCCAGTTATTGCTGCCCTTACCCAGTTCGATCTCCACTTGTGGATCTGATCAAGAAGTGCTCTTGATAATGTTTCTTGGTAAAAAAAATAATCTGAAGTCATACTCACCAGCCCTTACCCAATTCTTGCTAAAGAATTCAGGTTCTTGCTGAAGAACCATCCTGTTGATCCTACTTCACTACACATTGTGTCATCTTCAGTGGAAGCAGGTTTTGGTCTTCTCTTTGGGCGTGAACACCTGCGTTGGGAGTTACTGCTAGTTCGTATCAGGTATATCCCTCACTTCTTATTGGTTTCAGATCTGGTCCAGTTTTGGTTTCAAGAACAAACCTTGAAAATGCAGTTTTCTAAATTAGGGAATACAATTCCCGAATGGAAGTGAAAGAAATTTTTGAAATTTCGCCTAACCCTCTTGCAGAGTTCACCATCCATATGATGGATCTCCCAGAGCCAGGTTCAAGTCTTGAATTGAATTAGATCAGATCTGGATCTGTGCAAATGGGTAGAAGGCGTTCTACCCGATTTACGAAGTTAGCATTTTTTTGGGAATAGGTTTCCAATTTTGGGCGAATGATCTGAAAATTAAATCTTTATTAATCTGATATACATTTATAAATTTGTTATTTATATTTCTTGGATTTTGGGTTGTTCGTATGGTGTTATTGCTGAAAAATATTGGAATATAACATGTATATTCATGTGGAACTTGGCCAAGCACAAAAGATAAACTTGTTTTCTACAATATACATGTGGAACTTGGCTGTATAACATGTGGTGTTATTGCTGAAAAATATTGGAATTTATTTATTTGTTGTCCCTTTTTATGCACCACATGACAAGGTTCATTTCGTGCATGTCTATACTTAGAATAGGCATATGTTGGCTCAGCGTTTTGAAGCTCCAGCTAGCCTAGTCTAAATAAGAATGGTCATTATCCCTAGGGGTGGATTCGAGCCGAGTCGAGCCGAATACTACCAAGCTCGAGACTGTTCTATAAGGCTCGAGCTCAAGCTCAAGCTCGGTTCGAGCCAGAACCTTGAGCTCAAGTTCAGCTCGAGTAAAAAATTCATAAGCTCGAGCTTGATTTTAAGAAAAAATATTTTATAAAAATAAAAAATTATATATAAAATATTTTCATTTGATATTTAAAAAATTATGAATTATAATAATTAATAATTATAATATTTTATTATATATATTATTTTCTATAATTTTATTATATATATATATATATATATATATATATATTCAAGCCGGCTCGCGAGCCTCACGAGCCGAGCTCTAGTAGGCTCGAATTGGTTGTGAGCCAATGAATTGGTCTCGAGCTCGGTTGAAACCGAGCCGAGCCGAGCTCGAGCAGCTTGTGAAAAGCTCGACTTGTTGCCACCCCTAATTATCCCATGTTAGATACAGAAACCTAACCTTTGGTCTAACATAGTCAAAATATGGTCCCCCAATTTATAGAAATTTCTAGTCTTTTAGGCTCAGTTTGGAAGGAGTACAACTACAAATATGTAGAGTGCAAATCTTATATTTTGTATACATTTGTATTTGTATTCTTTCCAAACTGAGCCTTATGCTTTGTTTAGTTGTTGTGCAATTTTATTCACACTGGTACATAGGTATAAGTGAAGAAAATGCAAATTTTAGTTTAATTTTGTTTTGGGTTTTACTTTATTCTGCTTCATGTCTCAGCTTGCATCATTTGTACTGCAATCACACAAAATAAGCTAAAATTTGAAACAGAAATATCAAAAATTACACTCAAATCATTTGCACTGCTATAATTTTGCATTAATACAAATTTATTTACATTGCAAGCAAACACAGCCTTCAGAACAATGTTATATAATGCATGCAAGACTATAGATGTTTGAAATTACAATATTGTGTTTCTGATTTGTCGCCACATAAGTGTCATATAGGCATTCTGACTTTATCTAATAATAATTATGTTTGGTTGGGCAAAGTAAACACCTTTTTTATCTTTCTAGTTCCAAGAATGTTTCCATTTCGGATGTTGATGTTTCTACTTCCAAGGTTATTCTCACTTCGAATGTCTTACATGACGCTTAGTGATGTTTTTACGTTATAAATGACAATAAAAAATGCGCTTTGTATGTGCCAAAACATCTCATTTTCAAAACTGGGAATTGGTCATTTGACTGGTTTGTTTTACTCTAAAACTATTTTTTGGTCAAAAATTGTTGATTTGGTTAGTGAATCGTTGATCTGGGCATTCAAATCGCCGATCTGAATAATAGTTTTTGGCCTTTTTTATTTTTTTTAATTTATAATATTTTGTTTTTTTTTGTCAAAACAGGCATGCATCTATTCGGACTGGATGGTCTGACCATTTGACCCAAAAACTGGTTCTCATAACGGCTCCCTCTCTGGTCCGGTTTTAAAAACCTTGAATGCAAGCGAGTAAGACTGAACTCAAAATGGTGCCAAACACCGTTGTAATGATCTTTTGCTCAAAAAAAAATAGAAAACATTAATTAAGAAAAGAAATAGGATGTAAGATGTTTCCGAGCAAGATTTTATATGCAACCAATTGCCAAAACAAATGCCCACTTCTAAGCTATACCATCAAGTGATATTGATTGTGTTTGGTTGCAATGCAATAAAATTGCAGTAGTACAAAAGTATGAGAGTGCAATAAAAAATGTAAATTCTCATTTAATTTTATTTTGGGTTTTACTTTATTGTGATTCATGTCTTTATTTACTTTATTTTTACTGCAACCAAACAAATAAAGTTAAAATTTGAAACAAAAATAAGTCAAAATTTACATTCAAATCATTTGTGCTGCTATAATTTTGCACCAATGCAAATTTATTTGCATTGCAACCAAGCACAGCCTATAGATTTATCGATCATCACTTTAGACTAAGTCTCGAGTGAGATTGATTTCTGGTAGCTTTCAAGAGCTACCATCAAATATCAACACTGGGGCAAGACAAGAAACCAAAGAGAAAAAGGTTTAATTAATACTTATGGAGCTTTATTAACAGATGTTTGTATTTCTTGTTTCTAAGGCTCAATTTGAGTAGAGTACAAATACAAATATGATTAGTGCAAATTTTGTATACAGTATTTAGCAGTACATATTTATATCTATGCTCTTCCCAAACAGAACCTAAAACACACATCAGCCAAAAACAAAAATACATCATTGAACATTTGTTTTTATAAAACAAGGTGAAAGCATTTTCAATTACCTCTACTTCTAAAACCAACAAAAGGATGCTGATGTAGCACGATTCGGTCACTCCTATATGGCACTCAAGTGGCTCCTGGAAGGTACCTGAGATGAAGAAGAAGAAGAATCCCCGGGGAGTTTACCCGGTGGAGATACTCCGATGCTTAAGTTAGTACTCTGTAGGAGAAGCAAAAGGTAGATGAAGGCTAAGAGTGTAGATAGCGCGTTCTCACTATACTCGAAAGATTAGAGGTCTCAAGAAGAAGTTTCTCTTCTGCCCTGACGGCTTTTATAGGGGCACTCACGTCAGGTTGGGCATAACCGCCACTGGGCTCCTGCCATAGCCGTTACCTGCCAGGGCTGCGCAGATGGCCGTTGTGGCGTACGTCTCACCCGGGTGAGTGACACGTCTCCAAAGTGGCAGGCACGCCTTTGCCTGCTGAGAGACGTGGACGCAGACTGCCAAAAGGACTGGGACTACGCCGTCAGTAAGGGATATGGTGCAGTCTGATCGGTACGGCCTGTCAGCCAGAAGCTTCCTGAGGAGCGCTCATGCGGCTCATTCGCGAGCTATTTTGTAGCAAGCCTAGAACACTCCAGGATTATCCTTAGTAGAATTGGTCCTTGAGATGATTTGTCTACTTGAGGGCTCATACGAGCTAATAACTTTAGCTTGCGAGCTAAAGTTGCCTCAGAGTATCTCTTCAAAGGTAACTCGGGGAACCCGGAGCTCGTGTTGTGGCGAGCTTCTCCTTTTGTGAGCTACAATGTAGCGAGCTGCTTTATGGGCTCGTCACTTGGTCGTACCAGGCTACAATGCTGAGTTGTCGCTCGTGCTGAGTCAGTGTCCATGTGTCACCGTTTCATAGGTTGGGTCAATCGTCCTCCATCAATTGCCCCCCACTCCTCGGGCTGAGAGCACTGTCTTAGCACGGGGAGTTTATGAAGCGCGATGGACTGATTTGACCGAGATTCAAACTTGATTGACTACTCACATTAAATGCATTCGCGGGAATCAAGAGATTTTTTGACTTTTCGGATTTCGAAAGCGTGCTGAAGTGGCTCTTAACTCTGAACGTCGTGCGGCCGCGATTACCTTAATTACAGAAAACGTGCCGCCAATCACCTTCAGTTTTCAGAAGACGTGCGGTCAATGCACCCTCGGGCCGTTGGATCTGCTTTGATCTGGGCCGTCAATTTGGAAGAGTGGAGACTATAAATAGGGGGCCTTCTGGGCCTCATTTTCTCCCACGCCATCTTGCTGTCTTCGGATTCTGAGGTCGTGCACTCATCTAGTCTACCCAAATTCCTCTGTTTGCTTTGTTCCGTCTCTTCTGGTGAGTCCCAATCGCTGTCAACCATGTCTGGGTACCCATACCACACCTACCACCGGGGCGATAACCAGGACAACGATGCTCCCTCGAGCTCGGGGGGAGCCTGGGAGCAGGTCCCGAAGGCTCGGGAGGCCTCCGGTGATGTAGCATCTACTTCTGGGGGGAGGGAGCCTAACACTTTTGGCCCTTCCTCCATGATAGCGGAGAGACTCGTCTCTAATCCACTACTTTCAGCTCCCTGGGGACCTGGTCTACAGCCTCCCTACTGGCAACTTCCCTTGGGAGCATGGTCCCAATGACATAGTAATCTTCCAGGAACAGCTCGAGGCTGGCTTGCGTCTCCCCCTGCACCCCTTGATAGTGGAGGTGCTAAATCATTTTAACGTCACCATTGCTCAACTTCATTCCAACGCCATTCGAAACATGGTTGGGACTATATCTTTGTGTTACGAGTACTGTCTTCCCTTGAACCTTGATATTTTTGCCTCTATCCTTTGTATAAAAAATGTTGCTCCTGGGGTCCCTCCGGAGAGACGCTTTTACTACCTCCCTCCCCGTCGCGGCTATAAGCTCTTGTACGAGCTGCCGAATAAGATTCCCGCCTGGAAGCGGGATTACTTTGTGGTCCGCAACTCCGAGGGGTGGCCCTTCCCAACTTCTTGGAGGGGTGCCATCAAGGACCCCGGGGCCGAGCTAGATCCCGAAACTCAGAAAACGATGTTGTCCTGGGCATCGGTAGGCTTCCTCTGTTCGGACTACTTGGCCGAGGAGAAGCTCGTGTAGGCCGACCTGAGCTCGGGTAGGTTGTCTTTTTAGGTCGCATGGTTTCTGCAACGACATCGTGCTCACATTCGCATGCATATATTTCATTTTTACTGAACTAACACTAATGTCTTCTTGGCAACCATCATGTCTAGTATTGATTTGCGCCGCCTTCTCTCGAGCAACCAGAGGCACCAAGTGAAGAGGACGCACCCCGACCGGACTCCCCCTCGGGAGGTACTGAGTTCGGGTCTGCCGAGTCGGTTTTATCCTCCCCTTCGCCTGAGATTCCGGCACCCCCACCAGAGGGAACTAGTGGGGTTGGTTTCGGAGGGGACGAGCTCCCTCAACAGGGGGCGGCTCCCTGTAACCCCCTCCATCCACACCCTTACCCCCCGTTCCCAGTGGGGAACTGGGAAGGGGTGAACGACTACCTCGTGGCTCGCCGGAGGAGCCGGAAGGCGATTAGTAATGACGAGGTCGCTCACTGGGGGAATATGGAGCCCGGGGACCTCGCTGCGTTTGCCTCCGCCCATTGCATGGTGGTAAGTGAATCCTTTCTTTTTTCTTCTCTCATTTTGCTCCCTTTCGCTGTCCTCTGTTCTTCTTTTCTGTGGGTAGATGAATTTCGCCATCAACGCCATGGCTCTCCAGACGCACGTCCACCGTGGTGACGCCCTCAACCAGCGGGCCACTAATAAGAAGCTCCAGGGCGAGCTTGACCGGATCCGGGGTGAGCTCCATCACACTCGCAAGGGGAGCGAGTCTCAAGAGCTGCTCGTCCATGACCAGAAGGCTCAAATTGCTCGGCTTTCTGAAGAGAGCGCGTGTTACAGGGAGGAGTCATCGAGGGTGGCGGCGGAGAGGGAGCTCCTCAGGCAGCAGGTGCGGGACTTGGAGTCCACTCTTCTAGATCGGACTCGAAACTTTGATCAGATGGCGGAGGCTGAACGAGAGAAAGCGGTCTGGGATTTTAGAGACTCCCAGGAATACCACGACCTCCAGGTGGAATATGGTTCGAGTTCGTACCGTTCTGGGTTTAAGCTCTGTCGGTGGCTGGTTTGAAAAAAGTTCTCCGGGCTCAACCTCGACGGCATCACTATGAAGGGTCTGTCTCCTGAGACGGCGGGCCAAGCGGAGGAAGAGGAGCTCGACTCCCCAGAGGATGAGGATGAGGATGAGGATGAGGAGGCGGATCCCTGAGGTGGTGTTTATCTGGACTTTTGGTGGCTTCCGGGTGCCCGGTCTTTCAAAGGTCTTTTGGTTGGGCGGCTGTGCCCTGTTACTATCAGCTTTCCCGAGTTGCTTAGCTCGGTTATCGCATTGTCTTTTCTTCCTCTTTCTGTTGTTTTTTTTTTGAAATGGTAATGAAAGTTTTCCTTTTTTTCTCCAAGTATGATTTGCTCTCTCTATCTTTGCTAAGGCAATCTCATCACCTAAACTATTAGAGCTACATACCCGAAGTGGGACTCCTCGATAATCGTTATTTCAAATTGTTCCTTGAATCGCTTGAGGCATCTCTATGGTGTACGGCAAAGTGATTACCACGCGTATCCGAACTATATGCTCACCGGTCATTCTCTAGTTTGATCATCGTACTAGAACGAGCTATGCTTGGTGGGGTTTGAGCCCGAGCTGCTTACACTCTTCACTTGAAGTTCGCCCATGTCATGGAGACGACTAGGTCTGATTGCGCCGAGATCGTGTTAGCTCGGCATTTTGGCCCTTAGGCTCTGGGAGTGACTTATAGTCCACTTTTGAAGTTCGCCCGTGCCTCAAAGTCAACCGGGTCTTATTGCGCCGAGATCGTGTTAGCTCGGCATTTTGGCCCTTAGGCTTTGGGAGTGGTTCGTGGCCTACTCAGTTGTTACAGATAGTATTGTCTTAAGTTGACAATATTCCATGCCCGAGGTACTTGTTTCCCTTCGAGGGTCTCAAGCTCGTACGTTCCTTCCCCGAGTACTCGTTTCACTCGGTAAGGTCCTTCCCAGTTGGACCCAAGCTTGCCAGTGCCGGGCTCAGGTACCATAGCTTTACAAAGAACCAGGTTGCCAACGCAAAGGTTCCGCTTCTTGACCCTGGCGTTATAGTACCGAGCTACTCTCTGCTGGTAGGCTGCAATACTGATGTACGTGAGGTTCCTTATTTCGTCGAGTAGATCGAGGTTGGTACAGAGCTCATCCTCATTCGTCTGATCACTGTATGCTTCTAGTCGCAGCGTAGGGACTTCGATCTTTGCGGGGATAACTACTTCGGTGTCATAGGTGAGGTTGAAGGGTGTTTCTCCCGTGGCGGTCTTCTCCGTGGTCCGGTAGGTCCATAAGATGCTAGGTAACTCATCTGCCCACAACCCTTTAGCCCGGTCCAGCCGTGCCTTCAGTCCGCGGAGGATGGCTTTGTTCGTGACTTCTGCCTGACCATTTGCTTGAGGGTGTGCGACTGAAGTAAAATTCTGTCGGATTCCCATGTCTTGGCACCAGTCTTGGAATTTGATGTCCTCGAACTACTTGCCATTGTCAGAAATCAATACCCGAGGTAACCCGAAGCGGCACACGGTGTTCTTCCAAAAGAAGTTTTGGACGTTCCGGGCTGTGATCGTTACAAGGGGTTCAGCTTCTACCCACTTGGTGAAGTAGTCCACTGCTACTACTAAGAACTTCCACCCACCCGTTGCTGGTGGGAATGACCTGAGTAGATCGATGCCCCATTGTGCGAAGGGCCACGGGCTGGTGAGATACTTGAGATCGACGGCAGGTTGGTGGTGAATATTGGTGTGCTTCTGGCATTTGTCGCATTTTTTAACGAGTTCAATGGCATCTGCCTTCATTGTTGGCTAATAATACCCCTGTTGAAGTGCCTTCTGGGCGAGGGCTCTGCCCCCCAAGTGTCCGCCGCACAATCCCTCATGAGTGTCATGGAGTACGAGCTCGGCTTCGGTAGGTCGCAAGCAATGCAGGTAGGGGAGCGTGTAAGATCTCCGGTATAGCCGTTCGTCTATCATGACATATTTGGTTGTCTGGCGCTGCACCCTTCTGGCTATATTGTGATCTACAGGGAGAGTCCCGTGTAGCAAGAAGCTCGCGAGTGGGTCAATCCAGCTAGGCTCTGCTTGAACGACGGGAGCGACCTCCTCTGCCCCCCTGATAATGCTAGGCTGAGGCAAGTCCTCTATGTACACGGTTCTCATGGTGATGTCACGGGTGCTAGCAAATCTGGACAGGGCGTCGGCCTCAGCGTTCTCCGATTTTGGGATTTGCCTGATAAAGTGTGACTGGAAGTTGAGCAGGGCCTCTCTGACTTTGGCTAACTAGCGATCATGGTTGGCTCATGAGCTTCGTACTCGCCGGTGACCTGGTTGACCACGAGCTGGGAGTTGCTGCAGATAACAATGTGCTTGGCTTTTACTTCTCTGGCTAGAGCTAGTCCAGCTATCAACGCCTCGTACTCCGCTTCATTGTTAGATGTTGCGAACTCGAAGCGTAGCGCATACTCCAGTTTCGTGCCACTTGGGCCGTGCAGAACTATTCCGACTCCGTTGCCCTGTTGGTTCGAGGAGCCATCTACGTAAAGGATCCAGAACTCCTCATCCCAGCTCGCGCTTGGCCGGACTAGGAGAGATGCCACACTGGCTGCTACCTCACGGGGCTCAGACTCGACCGGCCTGGGAGCTTCAGGCTCACCCGAGCTAGGAGCCTCGTGCTCAACCAGCCTGGGGACTTCGGAGCTGAATGTGCACTCGATGATGAAATCTGCTAAGGCTTGAGCCTTAATGGCAATTCGCGGTTTATACTGAAGGTTGTACTCGCTGAGCTCAACGGCCCACTTCGTCAACCAACCAGAGACCTCGGGCTTAAGTAAGACTTGCCTCAGAGGCTTGTCGGTGAGAATGATAACAGTGTGAGCCTGGAAGTACGGGCGGAGCTTCTGAGCTGCAATTACCAGTGCGTATGCCAGCTTTTCTATCTCTAGGTATCTCGTCTCTGCTCCCTGCAATACTTTACTAACATAATAGATGGATCGTAAAACCCGATCTACTTCTTTTATTAGTACCGAACTGACCACTTCGTCGCTTGCCGAGAGGTACAGTCTTGGGTCGGGTTAAGATCGACACACTAGCGAGGTATTTCTTAAGCTCGTCAAACACAAGCTAACAATCTTGGGTCCATTCAAACCCTTTGCTTTTGATTGCCTTAAAGAATGGCAAACAATAGTCTGTCGATTTGGACATGAAGTGGCTCAGGGCGGCTATGCGGCCATTCAACCTCTGAACCTCCTTCAACATCCGGGGTGGTCTCATATCTAAGATGGCCTTAATTTTGTCCGGGTTGGCCTCAATGCCACATCGGTTAACGATGTATCCTAGGAACTTGCCCGAGGTCACACCGAATACACACTTGTTTGGGTTCAGTCTCATATTAAACTTACACAAAAATTCAAAAACAGAATGCAAGTCTTGTATTAATTCATGTGAAAATTGAGTTTTGACGACCATGTTGTCTACATAGCATTCTACTTTTTTGCCAATTAGTGGTGCAAACAACTTATTTACAAGCCTTTGAAAGGTTGCCCCTGCATTTTTCAATCCGAAGGGCATAACCTTGTAATAGTATAGACCGAACTCCGTGATGAAGGTAGTCTTTTCTTCGTCCGCCGGGTCCATCTTGATTTGGTTATAGCCCGAATAGGCATCCAAGAAACTTAGCAACTCGTGCCCTGAGGTCACATTCACCAAGCGGTCAATTCTGGGGAGTGGGAAACAGTCTTTTGGGCAAGCCCGGTTTAGGTCGGTGTAGTCGACGCACATGCGCCACTTGCCGTTGGCCTTCTTTACCAGGATGGGGTTGGCTACCCAACTAGGGTAGTGGACTTCTCTTACGAAGTCAGCTGCGAGGAGCTTCACGACCTCCTCGTCGACCGCTTTCCACCGCTCCAGGGCTAGGTTACGTTTCTTCTGTTTAACGGGCCTAACTACAGGATTAGTATTCAGCTTGTGAGTCATAAGGTTGGGGTCTATACCAGGCATCTCTACCGCAGACCATGCAAAAATATCTAAATTTTGAAGTAAGAAACTTACCAGTTCGGATCGTAGAGGTTCCTAGATGGAAGCACTGATCTGAAGCATCCGAGCTGGGTCTGCTGCTGAGGTCGGGATTGCGACTGCTTCTTCCATGGGCGTGGCTTGTTCTTCGCCTTTCTCCGTAGGCCGCTCCAGTTTGAGGTCGTCAGCCACCTTGGTCTTTCCCTTCAGGGCGGCGACATAGCACTTGCGGGACTCGAGCTGGTCGCCCCGCGCTACCCCCACATCGAAGTCTATTGGGAACTTCATAGCCAAATGATAGGTGGAGACCACCGCCCGTAGGACACGGGTAATCGGCCGGCCTATTATGGCATTGTATGGGGAGGGGATCACAACCACCAGAAAGTCGTGTTTTAATCTAACTACGCAAGGCCATGTGCCGACTTCCACAGGTACTGTTATTTTCCCAAGGGGCCAGACTTCTTCTCCAGTGAAGCCCACCAAAGGAGTGTCCGTAGACTTTCGGTCGCTTCTCTGCAACTGAAGCTGGTCGAACGTAGCTTTAAAGAGGATGTCGGCCGAGCTGCCCGAGTCAACGAGTACGCGCCTGACCTCGAAGTCATTGATTCTCAGCTTTATTATGAGTGCGTCATCGTGGGGGTAATGGACCCCTCACGCATCATCTTCTGTAAAGAAATTTGGCTCTTCTGTCCTCGACCGCTTTGGACGATTCTGTTCTTCCCGGGCGGCCTCACGAACTGACGTTCGAGCTGTTGCTGAAGTACAACCCGCGACGATCGAACCTCCCACTATCATGTGGATGGTTCCCCGAATTGGCCTCTTCCGGAGGTTGCCTCTGTGGCTGTTCGGCCGACCTGCTGCTGGACTCGGGAGCATCCTTACCGTGCTCCCCTTGTCGACCTACTTTATTATTCCTATTATTATTTTGTGCAAAGTTCCTTAAATATCAGCAACGAATGAGCTCCTCAATCTCGTTGGGGAGCTTTTTGCAGTTTTTGGTGCTATGACCGTGATCTCTGTGAAAACTACAGTACATATTCTTATTTCTCTCATTAGGATTTCTCCTCAAGCGGGGTGGCCACTTCACATACGGGGTGTCCTTGATCGCCATCAGAATTTCGGCCCGCTTTGCGTTCAGTAGAGTGTAATCAGTTCGGTCCGCTATAGGAGCTCGGAACGACTGACCCGGCTTTGCCCCCTGAGCTGCATCCTTCTTCTTTCGGCTATCCCCTTGACTGGAAGGCTCTCCTTCCCTCTTCCTCTTTTTGGGCGCGCCCTCGCCCTTCTGGTTGATCTCCTCTTCGGTGGCTATGAACCTGTCCGCGAGCTTAAGAAATTCAGTTATGGTCGTCGGTTGGTTGACGACCATGTGCCACTTGAACTCTTTATGCGTCACGCCTTTCTTGGCTACTGTGAGGCGCACAGCGGGGTCCAAGCGCGGTATCTGCATGCACACATCGTTGAACCGCTTGATATAACTTCGGATGGGTTCTCCTTCTCTCTACACTATGCTGAGGAGACTCTCTTCAGTTCGCGGACACCGCTTGCTGGTGACAAAGTGGGACGTGAAGGCTTGTGTAAACTGCACCCAACTTTTTACCGATCCAAGTGCCAGGTTCCGGTACCATGTACGGGCTGCTTCTCTAAAAGTGGTGGAGAAGGCCACGCACATGCACGACTCATTGGCTCTTGCCAGGTGCATCTGCGACTAGAAGGCATCTACGTGGTCACTCGGGTCGAACGACCCGTCGTACTTGTCAAGAGGGGGGAGCTTGAAGTCTTTAGGCATCGGGACTGCCAGGAGCTCGGAAGATAGAGGGATTGAACTGAAAGGATGGGAGCCTTGACTTCGCCCAGGCTTCTTCTTTGCCCCCGAGCTCGGACAGGTCGTGGGTGGCAGACCGGCAAGCTCGGCGGTGGCGTCTCTGCTTCTTGGCGGGCTCGACGTTTGTACTGCTCACCTCTGTGCTGTCCGGGATGGTGTGTGTAGGAAGTAGCTCGGGCCGCTAGTGGTGACTACGGATAGAGGGATCCTGCTTAGAGCCTGCGGCCAGAATCTCGAACCGGTTCTCTAAGAACGGGGTATCGGGCTTGGAGGGCTGAGGCGAAATGGACTTGGCGAGCTGGGGTCCTTCTGACCTGACCGCCCGTGGTGAGGCCGGAGTGACCGGTCTTTCCTGTCTTCCGCGGGAGGAGGCCTAGCTCCTTGGAGGGTTCTGGGGGGCCTTTCCTTGGCGAGAAAGGTGCTCCTCTTGACGATGGGACCTAGTCCGCTGTGAGGTTGGGTGCCGAGGAGGGAGCTGCAATTGCTGAAGCTGAGGTTGTGGCAGCTGGGGAAATTGCTGCTGATACTGGTACTGGGAGACCTGGTGTAGCACGTGCTGTTGATAGATCCGAAACTGTTGAAACTGTTGCATTTGAGCCTGCATGGCCCGCATGCACTGCACCAAGTCCTCCAGTTGGCTCAGGTTGGCCGCTGGGGGCACAACCGAGGGTTCGGTGAAGGTTGCTCCAACTGTAGTAGGGAGTGGAGCAACGACCGGTGCTCCTGTGAGAGGCACGTTCAGGCTAGGGATCCCGTCCGCCGAGAGGGGGTACGGTGAACTGTCCGATGCAGACAGTAGGAAGCTGAGGCTGTTCCCTAGAGTTATCCATATCCATGCTTCGTCCGATGTTGGTAGAGGAAGCCATGAGTATTGAGTTTTTGAAGAGTAAAGAGATGTGAAAGTTTAGAGAAAGGCTTTTCAAAGCGTTTCCCACAGACGACGCCAAATGATGTAGCGCGATCCGGCCACTCCTAGCTGGCACTCACGTGGCTCCTGGAAGGTACCTGAGATGAAGAAGAAGAAGAATCCCTGGGGAGTTTACCCGGTGGGGATACTCTGATGCTTAAGTTAGTACTCTGTAGGAGAAGCAAAAAGTAGACGAAGGCTAAGAGTGCAAATAGTGCATTCTCACTATACTCGAAAGATTAAAGGTCTCAAGAAGAAGTTTCTCTTCTGCCCTGAGGGCTTTTATAGGGGCACTCACATCAGGTCAGGCATAGCCGCCACTGGGCTCTTGTCACAGCCGTTACCTGCCAGGGCTGCGCAGGTGGCCGTTGTGGCGTACGTCTCGTCTGGGTGAGTGACACGTCTCCAAAGTGGCAGGCATGCCTTTGCCTATTAAGAGACGTGGACGCAGACTGCCGAAAGAATTGGGACTGCGCCGTCAGTAAGGGATATGGCGTAGTCTGATCGGTACGGCCTGTCAGTCAGAAGCTTCCTGAGGAGCGCTCATGCGGCTCATTCGTGAGCTATTTTGTAGCGAGCCTAGAACACTCCACGATTATCCTTAGCAGAATTGGTCCTTGGGATGACTTGTCTGCTTGAGGGCTCGGACGAGCTAATAACTTTAGCTCGCGAGCTAAAGTTGCCTCGGAGTATCTCTTCAAAGGTAGCTCAGGGAACCCGGAGCTCGCGTTGTGGCGAGCTTCTCCTTTTGTGAGCTACAATGTAGCGAACTACTTTATGGGCCCGTCACTTGATCGTACCAGGCTACAACACTGAGCTATCGCTCATGCTGAGTCAGTGTCCATGTGTCACCGTTTCATAGGTCGGGTCAAATCGTCATCCATCAGATGCTTTTATAGCAAACCTATGCTTTTATTTCCAAATTTTTACTTTGTTTTTTTTTTGATAAATTACTTGGGCTATTATTTGGTATTTTACATATTGAATTTTCCTTTAAACCTTTTTACAAGAGTTGCTTTAAATCTCTATAGATTACATTTCCCCACATTTAAACAAACTTGGATCAAAGGTATGAATAAAAAATGAATAAAAAACAAGATAAGAAATGCGAACTACTAACCCTTCAATTGGAATCTCCATCCAATTATCAAATGCTTTTTGAAAATTATATTTTATAAACAAACTATGGGCCCTAGTTTTCTTGAAATCACAAAGAAAAAAAAATAATTCATAGCCCTCAATCACTAATAGTGAACCTATGGTTAACATTGAAATATTAATTTGTTTGAAGGTTAACATCAATATACCATTTTGTGAAAAAATAAAAATAAAAATAAATATTAGCTCTATATCCAGCCCTCTCCTCCTGATATCCCAAACATCTGGCAACTAACAATGTTGGACCTTTTTAAGATTAGGGGGTGTTATCAAGCTGAGCCGAGTTGATACATTGCACTACTCGAACTCGTTTTTATTTTCTTTTAATTTATTTAAAAACTTGCTACCCAAAACTCAGCTTGAATTCAATCGGATTTAGATTTTCCTAGTTGATGAACTGAACTCAATGAGATACTCGACATACTTGAGTATCAACTCGGCTAGACTCATAAGGTAACCCAGGTAAAAAGAATCATAAAATATTAAATATATTGAGAGTATTATAAATAAAATATATTAAAAATAAATATTTTATTAAATACTCGATTAGGCTCACGAGTTGCTCGAACCAAGTATTATAAAATCCAAATATATCTTTATTCAATTAACTATTCAGCTACTCGAACTTGATTCAAACTCGATTATTTGCAAGTCAAATTCGTGTATTTAGCGAGTTGAGTTCAAGTAACTCACAAGTAACTTGATTTGCTTACACCCATATAAGATCATATATGCCAATTAAGGCTTGATTTAGAAAAAGTATAAATACAAATATGTACAATATAAATACATATAAAATAATACAAAATACAATAATTTGCACTCTGCATATTTGCATTTGTATTCCTTCCAAACTGAGCCTAAGCAAATAGCACAAGTAGAGAAGGACCAAGATCTTGTTAAATTGACCCAGATGAATATCTTGCAAATACACCAAGGGTTTCTGATCCATGAAGCAAAATTGGCTCACATTTTAAATGGTCAATCATGTGTGGAAATACTATAGCCGTTTTACAATTAACTTGGTATATAAGTATTTTACAAAGCTAAATCAATCAAGCATCCTCACATTGCAAGTTTGTCTTAATGTTCTGCAATGTACATGAAATGAAGTTGTTAACAGTTTCTACAGACTCCATGGTTAGTTTGGCTGTGGGAGAGGTATTGGCCAGGATTTGAAAAGCTATGGTAAGCAAGGAACCCCCTTCTGTGGTCTTCTCCTCCGGCCTGGAAGTGAGAACAAGAGGTCTTGTCTCAAGCCCATCTGGAAGAATTGAGAAACCTGAAGGCAAAATGGCGACATTGCTTGAATCACATCCTGTTATAACTGATTGCGTTCCAGTGATGTCCACAGGTGCATATACAACCATGGATTCATAAGCATTTGTACAACTATCTTGGAGTATCCATACACTACTCTCTTTTGATTTCATTGCCTGAAAAAAAAAATGCAAAATAAGGTTAAGTTAAGTTTCCTTTTCAAACCAAATACAGCCTTAGGCTCAGTTTGGAAAGAGCATAAATGCAAATATATACAGCATAAATGCATACAAAATAATACAAAATATAAGATTTTGCACTCTTCATATTTGCATTTATACTCCTTCCAAACTCAGTCTTAAGGATGCCAGTAATCACTCTACTTTAAGTTAGATTGAAGAAGATAACAAAGCAAACTCACCTGAATTGTTACTGCATTGCCGCGATCTTGTCCCTTAGCCAAATTTGCAATGGATTGTACTGGGCCTCCAGTTAACATGATATCCCACTAAAATTTATCAAACAGAAATTACTAATTGATCATGGACATATTATAATTTTCATAAAGAGAACACATGAATGTTTTTGTTTTCATTTGTTGCATCGCCAAAAAAAAAATGAAACACAATTTTGATTCTTGAACTAAGTTTCTGTTTTCAAAAGCAAAAAACCACCCAAGTTTTTGAAATCACAAAATACAATTTTGGAATAAGAAAACATGTTCTTTAATTAAACCAGAAATTCAAGAACACATTTTTTGCTTTAGTTTTGGAAACAAAATCCACATACACAACCAAGAGCATATTTTCTGTACTTTTGTTCTACGAAGCAATTTTCAAATCAGATGTAATCGGAAAAGTCACAACAAGAAAAATAATTCACATTGGAGAACACCCCTAAAGTCTATCAAGAATTAAAATACAATAAATTACAGTTTAAGAGGGGATTAGGGAAAAGGAGACAGTGACTTCACCTCATGTCGTCGAGAATCGTCTCTCAAGAAATCAAAGAGAATATGGGGTGAGACAGGCAAGCATACAGAAGAAACTGCACACAAGATCACCCCAAGAGGTTCTGCTGGGTCGTTCAAATTCTTCCTAGAGGCCACCCTTATGTCTTCTCCTCCCTTGGTTGAGATCTTGGTCCATGTGTGAAAGCTAGATGCACCCACCGCACGGCAAAAGCTCCATGTCATTCGTTGTGCCAGCTTCAAAATGCTTTTCCTTCCGGCCAAAGTGGCCACCCCTGAAGTTAATTTCATGCATGTGAAACTGTATGATTATTTCTACCGAGTTTTTGGCATCGGAGTGTTTTACAAGTATTTTATTTTATTTTTTTAATGTATTATTAATAATTAATATCACATCAACAGTTAAGAAAATTGCATTTGACAAATCTGTTTTTCAAAAAAACATGTTTTTGCAATAATTAGTTCACCGATTTGTGAAAGGAGGGGTTTCTTGAATCGTGATGTTCTAGGTGGTCTTGAATCACTATGATGATGTGACACATTAAAATTTGAAAAAGCTGATTTATTTTATAAGATGTTTATAAATATATTATAATATTAAGTTAAATCATTTTAAACGCCCAATCAGTCAATATCTTAATATTTTTTTTTGTATTTTCAAAAAAAAAAAACAGATGAAATGGAATGTATGTAAAACGCTCGAATGCCAAACACCCACCTAAAGAACTGATCATTCACAAATATACATGAGAGAACAATAAGTTGAATGCATGTGGAGCTCACCAGTTGAATCCTTGGTGGGTACATTGGTTGCCATGAAGAAAACAATCCTCTCACATTGGAGCTGGAGTGTTGCCATCCAGTGCCTGGCGCCAAACGCAGTGCCACTGTTAACAATTGAGCGAAACATAGTGTGGACTGTGCTTTTCTGGCACTCCAAGTGCTCGACCCAAGTCACCTGAAAACAATTGAAGATCATCAACACTGAAATTTGACTAGTACTACATATTAATCATCCAAGAAATTCAGCTCAATCATCGTTCTGTGAATTTCACTGGGTGGAGTGAGAACAATACCTTGCAGTGACCATTAGATTTGTCCTCGACGATGCAGCCAGATGGCCTTTTCCTGCATTTGACAAGGGATGCATCAATATTGTCTTCAACTTTGTCGATCGACACATCAACGATAGCCCACCGCTCGGGGCTTAGTTGCTTGCAGTATCTGATGAAATACACCTCTCTTGTGGGCACCATGGGTGTGAGCATTTGCAGTTCTGCAAACATCTGAGATAGATAGATTGATGCATTTGTTGTTGGAACAATTTCATCACAACTAAACTTAAAATGCATTACATAACTAAGACACATAAAAAATGCTTAATTACTTACTAGCTGCACAGCACCATTTCTATTGACGCCTTCTCCATCGCAGATTACATCTACGGTGGCTGCCTTAGAGATCATGCAAGGAAACATCTCCTTCCATTGATTCTGCAACACAAGAACATACAATGAAATGGGGATTAATCAAAAGATGCTTGCCTCAGAGTCGAATTAATCATAAGGAAAATTAAGGTGGCGAAAATCTTAATTACCACGTCCATGAAAGCTTGAACTAGCCTTGAGAGGTCTACGAAGACTACACCAGACTCTCTTGAGGCTTCAATGGATCTTTTGATCCGTCCATTGCTTGAATTCTCAACCGAGAACTGGCGAACATATTCGTCGTAATTGAGTATTTCGCGGCCAGTCTCAACACTTCGAACCCACAGAGGTTCACCTGCAGTTGCCATCTTGTTGACCTCTTCCAGAGCTTGGTAGACGATCTCCAATATTCTGGACTTCTCAAGCCCAAATATCCCAGTGTAGTAATCTAAGGAGCTTCTGTTCTCTTGGTCGTTTCCGGCCGAGCAGGAGGAGCTGGGTGATGCCGTCCCCGGAGGGTATTTCGCGATGGTTGCCCGCAACTTTTCTAGCTGCAAACAAGAGAAGAATCAACAGCCAAATTAAAACCCTTTAACTCTCACTCTCAGTCAAATATCCAAATGTTAAAAGAAAGGTTGCGCTTGCTATCGTGGTGTTGCATTTCTGTTTTGTTTAAGGTGTAATCAGTAACAACCCACCAAACACACATCAACATCGCTTCACATTTTGCAAGCAGTGATTCCACTTGGGCTAACTGGGCATTTCTGAAACGGGAGGAACTGATGAAAAGTGAATCCCATTTGGTTACCCAACCTTCAACTTTCAAGCATGATTTGGTTACCCAAACCAATTAAACACTTTCAAACATGATTTTGATGTTATACAGCCTAATGGTTTCTGGTTTAAAGACAGTGTAGATTGGAGAATTGTCACTTTAATGCTTCCCCGATTGTCCCCTTATTCCAATTTATAAAATTTTTATAGATTTATACAGTTGGGAACGGTGACAGGTGACAGGTGGGGGGGACTATCACAATATAAGCGAAGATTGAAGAATAAATGTGGGTGTAGGATAATGCATATAGAAAAACCAATAAAAAATTGTAAACAGAAACAAATAATAATTAAATTTCCCAAAATTGAATATGGGTGTTGTGTTTCTGTTTCAACCTAAAGCACCTCTATCAAAAAGGATTATTTTGCTGTTAGGAGGGAATCATTAAGGTGGTCCTAAAACAAGAATGCAACACCACAATACCAAGCAATGCCCCCCACACACACACACACACAAAAAAAAAAGGCAAACGTCTAGACTTTTTAGCTCATTTTATTCTTCTTTATTTAAATATCACCTTCCAGCTATAAATACCTAGGGTGCAAATATTTATTCCAAGTTACACCTCTATAATACCTCATTAGACTTTTAATCAAATATTTATTCCAGCCCTAGGGTTTTGCCTAATAACTTATGCCTCCTTTAATCATCAAAATGCCCTTAACAAAAAAAAAAAAAAGAAGAACCCGACAATTTCTATGATGCTGGAAGAGTAGGGAAATAACTTTGACCAATCAGAACCCCCTAAATTTTGATGAATAACACAGTTGATTGGTTACCAGTTCTATGATACCAGTTGATTGATGATTTCTTTTTAAGTATCATAAAATAGGATTTGACCATGATACTGAAAAAACTTATAATCAATCAATTGGTGAGTGGTTTTCACCAAAACTCACGGGTTTTGATTGGTCAATTCTCTTCCGGTATCATACACATAATAGATTTTCTACATAAAATAATATATATAAATATGTATAAATTACGTATAAAAATGTGTGGATTAAGCCTAAAATATTTGGGCCCAGACCCATCCCTGAAATTTATGGGCCTGATGCAGGCCCAGCTTGTATTGAACTATATGTAAATTCCTTTTGTTAGATTATACTTTATAGTTTAGTTTACTTATCAAAAAAAAAAAACTCAGAATTTTAGGACCGATTTAGGCTGAAAAATGATCACACTTAATTTAAAGTTTTAAATTAGTATTTACACATATTTTGGCATTTAAAGCTCCATATAAAAGTATTTAAAAACTTATATACACATAGGATGCATCAATGCAACTCTTACACCTTTCGGGCAATAGCTTTAGAATAGGTGGAAGCAAAAATAAATAAATAGAATAGAATAGAAGGTATTTAATCCATAACCCTATCTGCCCATGAGGCCCAAACACGTAATTAATGGCCCTTGTAGTGACCCAAATGGGGCCCACAGAATATTCTTTAACTTCCTTATATTGGTATATGTTTTAGATGCTACCCGCCTTTGGCAGTCTGCCAGTCACCTACTACTTCCGTGTAATTGGGGTGAAGCCGCTTTCAAACTCAATGGCCCAATACGACATCAGGGAACAAACGGTTCGTGCCGGTCAACCCAGTTTGACTGGCGGATCGACCTGTCCCATGTCCCAACTCAATGACAAAATTCATAAATATAACACATCCATGTACCAAAGCACCCTCTGTCCTCTGTCCATTGTGTCCGGGTCAAATGGGTTAACTCCCCCTCCCCTAAAATCATCCAAAGTTCCAAACCAAGGCAGCAGCTCTGCCGGTTCAATTTGGGTTTATCATGAAAATAAAAAATACAAAGAACAAATTACACTAACCTCGGCTTTTAGCTTTGCATTTTCAATCCGTAACTGCTGCTCCTCAGTCGTTACATCTTTGCTAGAGGTAGCAAAGCCACAATTTGGGCAACAAGCCTTCTTAATGGTCTCCCTCATGGTTCGGTTTTCTTCTCTGAGCTTCTCTATCTCAGACTTCAACAGAGCATTTTCATGGCGCTCCTGTATTGCCTGCAACACCCCCCCCCCAAAAAAAAAAAAAAAAGAAAAAGAAAAAAAAAGAAAAGAAAGGAAAAAATCACCCATTTATTATTGATAAATTAGAAAAATTTTCAGCCCATCTTCTACAATTGGGCTGAATTAAGATGTTAATTAATGTACCTTGATTTGGGTTCTGCGATTTTGAAACCAGAACTTGACTTGCCTAGGGGCAAGGCCCAATTGCTTACTCAGTTGTTGCCTTTGCTTCTCATCTGGGTGAGGCGATTCTTTAAACAATCTGCATGCAAATATCCATGTCAATGTGGACAATACCTTAAGATAATGTTGCAAAAAATTTTAATTTTTTAATTAAATTTTCAGTGAATTCAAATATTTAATAAATTTATGTATTTTTTTCATCTGATTTATTGTAGTGTCATTGTTTAAATAACTGATTTTCCCCAAATTTCTACAGCAGATAATTCTCAATGCAGAAGAAAACAATCAAAAAACCAATGTTGTTAAATACTAAAATTAAGCAAAGTTGAACTATTATTGCTGAAATTTCTAATTTTGAGCATTGAAGGAATCTAGCAATTCCCAGACAAATGTACAAATAGGTAGGACAAAAAGAGAAGAGGGGAAAAGAGACTAAAATCACAAGATATATACTAGTCATACACATATATGTAGAAAAGTTACAATTGAAAAAGATATTTTTATCAGTCACGAGCTTTCAAATATGTAATTAATGTACATTATTCATATATTTTTCAAATTGAAGCAAGAGCTGGCTGAGTCAACTCGGTGCTTCTGAGTCATGTAGGCCCCTGAGTCAAAATTTGTATTGTGAGAAAAAGGAAGCGCAAAGTTGTCGGAAACGCACGCCCTTGACCCGTTTTGTTTGTTTGTTTTGAAAACAATCAAGGCGCAAAAATGCATCGAAAACTCTGTTTCAGTAAAATATCGGATGGTTCATGGTGGGTATTGGGTGCAAACTATTGAATTGAATCGAAACGAGGCAATTCCCGAGTCAACCCAGCAGTCTGTCAAATGGAAAAGTGAAGGAAAAGCTAAGAGTGAGAGAGAGAGAAAGAGAGAGAGAGAGAGAGAGAGGGAGTGAGAAGAACGCACGCTTCCATTTCTCGAATTTGCTCGGCTGTGTGCCTGTGATATTTCTTTCTCTTCTTCTTCTTGTTCTTTCCCTCCTCACCGTCGTCCTCTTCATCTCCCTCGGCGTATCCATCTTCGTCGGATCTTCCGGGGCCAGTATTCTCGCTGCTAATCTCAACTGCGTCTTCTCGGCCTCCGCCTCCGCTCTCTTCGTCACCTTGTTCCACCTCCACGCTTGCCGCCGGTGTAGCAGCACCCCGAAAAACACCGGCCTTCACCCAGAAAAAAAGAAAAGAAAAGAAATTAAAAAGAAGAGAGTGGAAACCGACCAAAACTTATCGAATTATTGAACCAAAGAGAGCAGAAAGTATACAAGAGTGAGAGAGAGAGCTGGAGAAGCAAAGAAATCTTTGGTGCGAGAGGAGGGATTCGACATGTCCACGCCCATGGCAATTACATTCTTGAATGACGAAAGGGGTAGCTGTTTTAAGGGGGCATCAATGGTGATGAGAGAGAGAGAGAGAGAGAGAGAGAGAGAGAGAGAGAGAGAGAGAGAGGAATGTGGGGTCTGAAGGATTTAAGGATATAAAACAAAGAAATTCAGGTTTCTTCTTTTGTGCGGAGTTGGGAGAGAGAAGAGGAGGGAAACATAAGTGCATGGGCTGGTAGGTGTTGAACGTTAGATCTTTGGGTGGAGCTGCGCATAACTAACTTGTAGCAGTTGAATGCCCAACTGTTATTTTTGAGTTGTATATCAGCTTGGTTTGAGCCGGCTACTACTTTACTAATGGCTTCAAGCTTAGTGACACTCTCTCTCACACTCTCAGACTCAGTTTTGTATCCTTCAATGAATTAATGCTTCCTTACGTGGACCACACAAATATAGATCAGTCATCAGAACTGTTCATTAATTTGGTCAAGGAGTCAAGAACCCAATGAATGAAAAATCACACAAGCTATGGTGATTAATCAGTGATAATCCATGTATCTTGACCCTATGCAACAAGAAATTGGAAGAAGTCAGCTTTTTGGAAACCAGTCTTGGCTTGGGCCCACAACAGGATTTGATCACAAGTGACCAAAATTGGTCCCTTCATGGACATCAGAAGCCAAAACTCAGCTTAATTTCCATTAATCTCTCAGACTCGGACCAGAAGCAGAACTAGAACCATTTTGGTCATCGGGTCACACTCAGTCACTCACTCAAACAAAGATGCAAAAAAATAAAATAAAATAAAATAAATGGGTAGACATAAAATGGTTCCAATTTATCTTTTCAAACTAATAATTTTTCATCAAAACAAGTTTATAACAATAAATATTAGATGTTATAATACCTAATAATATAGATATAAATTTGGGGTATGATTGACCAAGTCAACATTTCCAAGAATTGGGCAATCAATAAACCTTTTTGTTAATTTGAGCTGCCCAACCGTCTGGTCTCTGAGTCTGAAAACACTGGCTAGAAGTCTGCAGTAGTTTAATAACTGTTAATAAGTTTAAGGTAATAATATTTAAGTTAAATCAGATGGCAGAAAAATTATCCTAGATCAGTTCTGAACCCATTAGATGATGGGTCCTGTGAGCCGCTAATATATCTTATATTTCCTTAGCAAACAGAATCCATTTTTGGGGGCGGTCTAATTACATTTGTGCACAAGATTTAAAATTTCGCAACGTATCAGTCTGTGCTAAATGTGGGTTTTTTGGGGTTGTAATCCATCAATGAAATCCCCCAATCAATTGTTCTACCTATTCCAACTCCAGATTGACAATGTATCAGAGATTATTTCTTTCAGCAACCATGAATATCTTGCAAAGCTCCAATAACGAGACATGGGTGGTTGAGGCACCTTCTCACTCCCAATGGAGCAGGTCTCAAGTTCAACTCAAAACAAAATTATGATTCCAAAATGACTGGTTTGAGATATATGGCATCTGGCTCTTTCGGGTCAGATTTAATTTGGTGTTCATCCATCAAAAAGTGAATACATGGCAAGCAGGCTACTCATCTTGTTGGTCAGATATAAAGCCAGTGTACAGCACTGTGTACATGGTGTGTGAAGGATAATTGATCTGTCTCTTTTCCTCTTTTTTTCTGATAAAGAGTGATCTTGCTTGCAATAACTATTCTGAGCTTTCTAGTGATTGTACTCACTTCCTTTTCCTTTTCTTTTCTGTTTCTGTTTCTGTTTCTGGAATATATGATATAATATTGGCTTATATTTTAAATTTAACCTTCCACTTCCTTAGCTGAAAACTCCATTTCTGCAACTTTCCACTTGATCTGATTTTTGTTTCTCCTTTTGTTTCTTCTCCCTTTTTCCACTCTTTTTCTTTTCCCATAACTAACCGTCTCCTGGGAAGAGAATTCCAAACTGATTTTGACCCAGTATTCTACTCTTTGGCTGTTTCTCATCACATAAAATATGTTGTTTCAATAATTTGCTGGAGCCGTTACGCCATTGGCAACCACAGCAAGCTCATGTATACGTACATTAATAATAATCTAGAAAAATGCAACCTTTCAGATGTATTTAACTAATGGTGAGAAGTGAGAACACCAGCATCTAGCTACCGGTCTCTAGCAAATAAATGTTATCAGAGCTCTAATTTTATAGACATAACTCTCAGCATTAATACAAGTATACAACCTTTTTCTGCTTATTTTATTAATATTATTGTCCTTGCTCAGTGGGTTTTCCTCATTTCTTTTATTATTTTAATGAATCTGTATCACTGTCTTTGTCTATTCTCAAGTGTTATGAGTTATGACCTTGTGGGGGTGACCGGGTGAAGATAAGTGAAATATATAAATATTATCAGCTTACCCAGAAACCCTAGCCGAGCCAGGACCAGAGAAAGGTCGCCTGTGTCTCAGGTCAAACCTTACAGAAATAGAGGGGCACCATAATACAGCGAATCAGCGAGGCATGTTGTATTCCTTCTCAAAGGAAAAAAAATTGGGTGAAGGTCTGTGTGTCCTTATAACATTTAAAATGTTGAAAGTAGTGAATGCAATTAATGAGTTTGCCTCCAAGTTCTCCATTTTTTTCTCCAAAGAAGTGAAGCATCTTTCAGGCTTGTTTAATTACTGAGAAATTCTAGTGAACTTTGGGGGGAAGCACAAACGCAGCACTCGCTGATATAAAACAAATCTGCAACCTGATCGATCATGAAGGATAATCAAACAAAGATACACAGACACATATATATATATATATAAACATCCAATTCATCCAACCTTACAGTTTGAATAGATCTAAAATAACCTTAACCATTAAGGTTCAAAGTATTAATACAGGCCATATGTTGGTAAGACGTATCAGCCAATATCGGTATTTTTTTTTTAAATCAATTCAGAAGAATTGATTTAAAGCTCGATACATATTTTTTTTTTTAAATCTTTCAGGCCATTGGCACAATACATATCAACCGATACATATGCATACTTTAAACATATGCTTTCAAACTTTCAATACAATACCCTAGCTATCAACTATGGGACTCTCTTTTATTACAGCTGATGTGATCGTTTTGAAGGAAGCAGGAAGTTAATGCAGTCTTAGCTCTGCAATGGGTACCCGGTTAGCAGGGGCCCACAAACTATGGAGCCAATCATAATCTGGTCCAACTCCAGGTCCAGTTATCAAGTACCCAATAAATATTTAAATCTTGGAATGTATAGGAGGGAAGAAAGTAAAATCTTTTTTTTTTTTTTGTCCATTCTATCTCTCACTGTGCAATGTGATAGATTTTAGTGATCTTTCAATAGGGCTTTGCCAGACTTTTACAGACCCAATTAGTTGAAATCATTTGTCAGTTTTTGTCCATTTTATCTCTCCAGATCTGCTTTCTTTAAGAGGTAGGTAAGGAAGTACTAAATAAATAAAAGAACAAGAATATACAATAGAAATAGCTCCCAAAAAGCAGATGGGAACCAACAGAGAGATGCCACTTGGGACAAGGTTCAAAATTTTGATATGTATCAGGTCATATCAGCTGATATATATTATATCGTATCATGGGCTTTTGGATACATCCTTGAGGGTGTTTCGGGGTCTAACCCGGTTCAGGGGATAGACAAACCTTAAACCAATCTCTGTAAACCAGATTGAAAAGAAACTAAAAATAAAAAACAAAGAACACAAGCCTCGATACAGTCCGATATGCCCCTACTAGCTACCGGCATATCAGACTGTATCAATATTTTAAACCTTGACCTGGGCCAAAACTAAACCTGGCTAAAAGAAGCACTAGGCTAAATCCCGCCTAAATAACGCCCAAAACATAACCCAGTATATTTTAGAAACCAAACAAAAGCCTAAAAAAATAAAAATCAATAAAACCCCAAAAAAAAATCCAGGTTTACTGAGTATGAACTCAGACTGAACCCTAACTGTTGATAGCCCTAACTAGGGTGGTGATTACTACAACATTATTTGCCACAAAGAGCCTAAGATAGATTCTTGACACTACAGTTGACTTGGTAGAATTAGAATAGATGATAAATGACTGCATTTATTTCTTTATTAAAAATTTCAGAGGTAAGGTAAAAAGAGTGTAGTTAGAATAAAACAGTACCTATATTTGCAAATGTTATCATAAATTACCAATTAATATTGGGCCATTTTACCTCTCTCTCTCTCCACATTAACTCAGATGGACAAAAAATGTATTATAATTTGGAAAGGACACAAGAACAGAAAATTTTCATGAATACATTCAGCACAATATTCTGATACATTTCTTGAGGGAGATTGAATATCCAATATGAATTTCTCCCTTTCATAATAACATTGACATAGAGTAGCATTACTGCAGACATGAACAAACTAATCTTTTTCTTCCTTTTCACATTCATGTTTAATTTCAATAATCCATTGGTATTGTTATAATAAAATGTAGATACTGTTGTGCTTATGGTGTTCTCTTCTTTCAGCTTCGGTTAGTGCAAGTCCATACTTATACTGTTTGAACAGCCTCTTACAACCTTGTATTGAGAATATCTCCCCATGAAATAAAGCATTTAAGTATAGAGATATTTCCAATGCAACGCTGTAAAAACTGTTCAAACAGGCCTTGCACTGACCGAAACTGAACTCGTCTTCTCTTCTATGCCCTTTCTGTTTATCAGATGGCCATTTCATTTGTATTAATCATAACATGTCACTGAGATTATTGGTCGAAGCACATCTTGGTAATTAAACAATTGAAATTCAATTTGGGCTTTCTTTCCTTGTGTATTGGTAGTTGTTGAATGGCAGATATGATGTAATAATCATATGAATTGCAGAGAACTTACTAGTTTAAAATTTCTTACCATTAATTGTTTTGTAGTTACCTTTGGATCTCTCTTTTCCTACTTTAGCCTTCTTTCTTTTGCCTCTCTTAAACTCTTTTTGCATTAAAAAAGGAAAGCACTAAACCGAAAATAAGGAATCCAGACAAAAGAGTATTGTGCTTTTCTTCATTTTTCAAGTGTCTCTCTATCTTTTTGGTTTCTTGGGTCATAAGCTTTTGGTCTCAAAGCATACAAGATAAGATAAATATGGGACAAACTTCTAAGAAAGCATGGAAATTTGCAATAATTTAGGGAGACCCATAACGTGTTAAAATGGAGTCGATAAGAAAAAAAGGAAATGTGGAAATGCTAAGTTTGTTAAAGAAAATGCTAGCATTACTTTGCTTTGAATGGTATTCACAAAAAGAAAAACAAAGTGAAGAGATATAATTCTGTATCGTTATCAAAAATTGACCATAGACCACATCAGGAGAAAAGGTGGGTCAGAATATTAAAACAATATATAAATTTTGTTTTGTATTAATTTGTAGAGTGTGGATAATCAAAATATATATTTAATTAAAAATATCATTGATTTAAATCAAGCTGAGTTTCATTATAGAGCAATTAGTATATATAGCATTACCATGATATTTATATGAAGTATCTCCTATATTATCAAATTAATATAAGATTAAGGTATTAGACAGTGTATGCCCTTAGCTCCAACCAGCATGATGTACATTATGACATTTATTGTAAATGAATAAAGTACATATTTGATTCATGTTATTATGGTGTGTTTCTGTGTAATACCCTTAAATTGGATACATATGAGACTCGTGTTAGTTTAGAATCTTCACAGTCGTTGGATAGATCTGGGGAGATTTATCTTGCCAAGGCTGACACTGATGTACCACCAAGTTGGTTGGGGTGATTTGTCTCAGCTGCCAGGGTGAGACCTGAGGTACATGCAGTGTGGGTTTTCTTGAAACCCTGAATCGGACCAAAATTCCAGTATTTCCCTGAACCTTGGAGATAGATGGACAAAACTGAAATGTTACACCTGACCCCTAGACTCGATTATGATACTGCACTAGGTGTCGAATTGGGCTGTCTTTGATATGCCAATCAGTGATATTCTTAGAGGGGGTCAAAACCTGAGTATGTTGGGACAATCCAAGAATTCATCTGAGTGGGTGATCATAGTGACATGATCAATCCCTTTGTTGGACAAAGTGAATGATCGGAGATGCACTCCCTCTGATGAAAACCTAAACTTCCAGCAGTTGATTTCAACCGTTGAAAAAATTTGTTTTGCAAAATATGTTTATATATAGAAATATATATATATATATATTATGGTTTCAAAAGGTTTTAATTCCCGGGATCCATGTGAGTAGAGAGTGCAGCACTGTACCTTGCAGGCGAGGGAGAGGTCATCTCTTGTCGGACAGTGTTTAATCATTATGGGCTGAGAGGTTAAGTGTAAGATCATTGAGGATTATACCTAATGGGTTAATCTAGCATCTGCCCATAGTCCTTGGGCCATCATAAGATGGTTGGACCCAAGGACCATTTAGTGTAAATGTTGGGCTCATTAAGAGCCCATAGTGATGGACTCAAGGGTTCACTACATTCAATAGTGAATTTGGCCAGGCCTTGTAACTGAGAGTAGGTTGAACCCATGTGGCTGATGTGTAAATCAATGATAGGGTCCTATGCCATACGAAGAGAGCCAAGCTAACCAGCATTAAAGTAGAAGTGAGCCTGAAAGCTTAATAAGCCTAAAAACCCATTTCGAACTGGGTTAATTAGATTAATTAAATAGAGGCAGATCTGGGATTTGGATCAGCAGATAAGATAAGGGATTATCCTTATCCACTTAAAGAGTCCAGATCCAAATAAAGATTTGGATCAAAGGAACTCCTAATTTGATTAAGAAGGTTGATCTTTATCTGTAGATAAGATAAGGGATTATTCTTATCACTTAAAGAGTCCAAATTCAAATAAAATATTTGGATTAAGAAACTCCTAATGAGATTAGGAAATTTTCTCTTTAAGGCTATAAATAAGAGAGCAGGGCAAACCTCCAAAGACACATTCGCTGAATACAGAGAGAAGACAACACAGTTAAACTGTTCTTGCCTTCTGCTATTTTTCTTCCTGCTCTTACTGCCCCACCCTGTTCGATCACCAGTTCTTGAATTGGATCAAGATTTGATCTTGATATTGTTTTTGCCAGAAGAAACAATTTAGAAACAGTGCTTACTGTCCCACTCGATTCTTGCTGAAGAATCATTAGTTCTTGGTGAAGAACTATCTGTTGATCCTACCTCACCCTAAGCTGTGTCATCTTCAGTGGAGGGAGGATTTAATACTCTCTTTGGGCGTGAACACCTACATTGGGAGGAGAATTCTTGTGTGGATTCCGTATCAGGTATATCTCTCCATTGATTTGGTTTCAGATTTGGTCTACTTTGATTATAAGAACGAACCTTGAAAATGCAATTTTCTAAATTGGGAATAAGATTCCCAGATGGGAGTAAAGAAATTTTTGAAATTTCGCCCAACTCTCCTATAGAGTTCGGCCATCAATATGATGAATCTCCCATCCCTTCATAAAAGGAGGAATTATTTATGAAAACTATATATATATATATATATATTGAACATGGAAATAGGATCTAAATGCAAATAGATGAAGACTCCTCATTGTTTTTTTTTTAATTTAGAATAATAATATTAGGCCTGGGGAATGAGGCATATCTCAATTATATTGATTGAAACATACAAGAGGTGGCATCTTGAGATCCCTTACAAGAAAGGAATATTGATTGAAACATTACAAATAATACTATTGAAAAATACAAATAGGCATATTATAACATAAAAACAAAAAGCAGGTGTGCACATTTTATCTAGCTACCAGTCTTTCTCTTTATATATATACACTCTCCATAAGAACTTTTCCTTGGTCCAAGTCCAACTTTGCCTAACCAATTCATTGCAAAAGAATATAATTGCCAAGCAAAATATACATGGAGAACATTATAGCTATATCTAGGCTGGATAAGATAAGCAAATATACTATTTAATTAGAAATCTCAATCATACAACATACAAGAAAAAACATGTCTTGTCCTAGAATGCAATCTGCATGGAAATGTCATACCCTGCAACACCTATGGGTGCATGACATGTGGAAAGTTCACAAAAGATGCAGAAACATCGCAGTCCGGATTTCTCGCCCACAACACTCTACCCATGCAATACGTTATAGCTTATGTGTTTTCAACTTTTCATTGATGTTGTCATAGGTGAGAGGTGTGCAGCTGCAGTGTATTGTGGGTAGAGAGTTGTGGGCAGGAATTCCGGACCCGAGATATCGGGTTTCGGAATGTATCACACGCCATCTCCTCTGATGCAGTATCAAGCATGGGTGTGATGAGTATTTCTTTTAACTTGATCAAAGTTGAAGCTTCTAGGGTTTATTTTGTAAGTGGCCTTTCTGTCCAAACCTTGGGGAGATAGGTAGTTGTTGAAGAGTAGATGAATGATGGCTCTGAAAGGTATGGTGTATGGTGTATGGCTACCACCCAAAAATATGCCACCGGATATTAAATTGGATAAGATGTACGGAGTAAATGCCGATCAAATATTACAGCCAGGATTTTAAAGAGCCATGGTTTGTGTCTGTACACTTTTATGGCACTCATTCATGAATGCCCCATTGTTGTTTGTCGAGGTCATGATTTTTGTAAAAAGAATAAAAAGGATCACCCACTTTCCTTTGTCCCTTCTTAGTTGTTGAAATATTTAAGACTTAAATCTCTTATAATCACTTCGGAAGCTGAAGCATGATGAGAGAACATGGATTCGTATATACATACATACATACATACATAGTTTTCATAAAATGTCGCCTCTATATTAACAAGTTGACATAAAAAATGCATTCATCTTGTATATCAGTTTGTTCATTTCTGTTAAAAAGGATAACAGATAAAAAGGAAATGTCACGTAGAATTATCCTCAAGAATCCGTAGAGCGCCAGACTTCAACATGTATTCATAGACACATCATCCAAATAGAAAAGTCCAAACAATACTTTCTATACTTGAAAGCACAATCTTAAGGGCTCCTTGACCACATTTTTTTCATAAATAATGAGTCTCTATATTATCAATTAGGGGTTCCTCCTGTAAAACAAGTTAGTATTTCCTGTTTGAACATGAAAATCTTTGGAATGTTATAAGGCGCCTTCTTTGTTAATTTAATTTGATAAAGCTCGTAGGTCCTAGCTAATATATATATATATAAAGATAGATAGAGAGAGGGGTAAACTCCTCTTGTTTACAATGCCTCCTCCCTTAGAGAAGGGTTTACAAATTTAGAAGGAATTAAGTCTATAAAAAATAAAGAATACGACTAAACATGCAAATAAATAGAATACAACAATTATACAAGTATGATTTATTATCTCTCATCACTCCCTCTCAAACTAAAGCTATGGAGATAGCAGCAGCTTGTCAACAAAATACTAGTGCCTAACATGGGTCATAATCCTGGTAAAGATATATACATATCAACAGATTGTGGCTCAAAAAGCCAAATCCACTTGAACTTGTCACACATAGTTGGTCCCAAGCCCAAATAAAGGACAGAGATCTTGTCAGGTTGGATTCTGGCATTAAAACTTTTGCCAAACTCATACTTGAATAAGGTAAATTTCAACTACATTGGGCTTAGGTCTAGGCTTGGGTCAATCCAAAATTTTAAAATTTGAAGAAATATAATTGTTATTGGTTGCAACTTGCAAGTTCGATTGCTCAATTTGAAGAATTTCAACTACATCAGGCTTAGGTTTAGGCTCAGGTCCATATTCAAAATTTAATAATGGATATAGCACTACACAGAGTGCGATGGTAGAGTAGGATTCAAGTAATTGATACCATATAATTGGGATAAGGATTAGTTGAGTTGAATTGCAGGTCACAAGCTATGTAAGGAAATAAAATATGCTTAATCCACTTGTAAAAAAAAGGATCACGTGCGATACCATGCTTGTATTGCCAGAATAAAATGGAGTGGCAAAGATAAATCAATATAGAGATCATTGAACTACTTGGTCTTGACAGTTGAGTTAGAGTTGTGCTTCCAAGAGATGAGAGAATCACTATGCACATCAACCCATACTTGAGCAACTAGGTGTCTACACAACTTGTCCAATTTTCATCAGTAGAGGCTCAGAACTGGATCAGTGAACTTTTCCCATTTACAAGCAGCCTCTTTGGAAGAGGGCAAAATGATCTTATAAAAATGTGAAAGAGACAAATATGTATAACTGCAAAAAATACAACTACAAGGACAAGGACTGTACATGTAAATACACAGGATATAAGAATTATGATTTTTATCTCTCATCAGAAATAAGATCAGAGTTTTGGTCAAAGATTCAATAAGAACCTCCCACTGAAAAACTTTGTAATGGTTCAAAATTGGTACAGAATAGCATTCATGCCTACATTCTTGATCAAACTGGCAAACCAGAATGCTATTCAGAAATTCCTAGTAGTCAAGTCAGTAGACTTAATATGGATTCAACCCTGAGTTTGTAAACATAGACATTAATGGACAAACAGATTATTAGTGTTGTTGAAACTGTGGGGACAACTCTGTTGCAAATGCAACCAGCCGTCTTTAGATCGGTGGCTATATACCACACGTAAGAAAGTCTCATAGTAGCATAGGAAAATGACAAGAACTCCACACTTTCCCCCATCTACCATTCCACATCCAATTCTTATCACCTTGCTTTATCATTTGATTCAGACCTTTCCATTCCTGAAGTAGCTTCTCTTGATTTTTTTTTCTTTTTTGTTTTTTTCTTTTTTTTTTTGGGAAAGCCACTTAATTTTTAATGTAAGTTCTATTACTGGACTGCTTGGTACAGAAAAATTCGCCCATTTTCTAAAATTAAGGAGAAGAAACTCCCATGATTTATGATCCACACAAACATCTTTTCCATTGGATAATTTTCAAAAGTAATGGTCCTCAGAGATAACACAGTTCAATGCTTAGACTGTTGATGTTTGTTGAGCAGGAAACAAGACATTTAATATTTTGGCTTTTGTAGTAGCTAGAAGTTCGGTTTGCAGTGTTTGGGTCCATTGATCCCCCAGATTGTTTGGCCTGTATTGTGCTAGAGGTCATTTCTGATGCTTAGATATGGACTACAGAAAGCATTCCTTTTGCCTCTTATATCTTGAATGGATGAATTCCACTTTACCAAGGCCACAAAAATTGAAAATAACTATTGACTATATCACCCCTTGGATTGACTAAATCATCAGACATGTTGATGTTGATTCTATAACTATCAATATTAGCGTCCCGTGAAGAAGGTGCTTCAGATTTTTGCATCTGTAGTGGCTAAATTTCCATGCCTAGGATCTCTCTGATTGTAAACATCCTTATAAGCATCCTTTTTGCCTCTTATATTTATGAAATGGAATGCAAGAAAAAGAAGACTAATGTGATATCAAGCCTGTACCTCCATTTGAATCCAAACTCACCCTATGTGACAATATAGATTTTATAATGTGAAACTAAGATGGTGTTCATATCATAGATCTAAAATCTATATGTGACAATATAGATTTTAATCAGTGGTTACCACAAAGAGCCTGCAGTTATGTGGGTTTGATCCTGCACCTCCATATTCGGAGGGACACTGAGTGACCATCTCAGCTACTGGGTCATCGGCAATCAGTGAACTGTGTTGTCTAGGTGAGAACATAGTAAACTTAAGTGTTCAAAAAAGGATGTATTTCTAGTCATGGAACCATGGAATTTTTGGTTTCAGAACCACCTATAATATGGTCAAACACACCAAACGTGATTTCACATTACACTACCAAAAGGAAAGCAAATGAAACCATGAACTACAAACACATTAAAATATTTATGATAGGGAAAAAAGCTTGTACATATTCCTTCTACTAATGTGGTTACTTTACCATTCTATTCATTAAACTGATTCATTGAGACTAGTTGTGTGTTTGTATTTGTTTTACACGAGTATGTGAGAGAGGGAGAGAGAGAAAGTGCACATTCACATGTCACTGTGTCCTTTTGACAGTGTGTACTTTTGTATAATGGGCATACTCTGCTACTTTTATTTTTTCCACAATTTGGGATGTGCAAGTCACCCAAAATCCAACTTGTAGTTTGTCAAGGATTTCAACACAACACATTATGCGTATGTTCAATCGTAGACTTGCTTGAATACAAAGAACCCAAGTTAAGAAAACTTTATCTTATCTGCTCCTGCAATTCTATACACTTGACCTCAAACACCATTAGTTCTTCTAATTTGTTTTTCTATCTCCCAAAGAACCCAAGTTAAGAAAACTTTATCTTATCTGCTCCTGCAATTCTATACACTTGACCTCAAACACCATTAGTTCTTCTAATTTGTTTTTCTATCTCCCAAAGAACCCAAGTTAAGAAAACTTTATCTTATCTTCACTAATCCTAGCATCTTTAACTCAAGGTGACAACATGCTTGTCTGAAGCTCAGTAAATTTGTTTTTCTATCTAAGAGAAATCTTTTGTCAGAAATTTGTTAATTTCTCTGAGATGAAAAATGCTGGACTACTTAAAACTCAAGGAATGTACCAGAGATTGGTATAACTTCTATAATTACATGCTAACAACAAGAATAAAAACAAGCCTTCCGCTTGCCTATTGCACTAATAATTTACCTAAAGATGTTTAAATGAATATTTAGCTCAATCAATTTAAGAATTGCGCATGTAGAAAAAAGAAAATGTGAATTATCATTTTGAGAGAGAATTTCTTGAAACACAACCAAAATAAATAAATAATACAACATATAATCATTGTACTTTATACAGTATGTTTACTCCGCCTAATAAGTGACTTGATGTCATTACTTTGCACTAGTTTCCTGGTTTTCTCATTGCGTCCAATCTTATGGTCATCCTGCAACAAACGAAACCAATCTCTATAGTTATATTTTCCTTTCAAGTCTTTATAAATAAAAGGTAGAAAGTGAACTGGGATATTTATGTCCAAAAGATTTTCTGGTTCTGATGAATCAGGTCTATTCCACAACTTGTTGGGTCAGGCCCAACTTATGCTTTTGAGGGTTTTTCTTTTTTGGCTCAAAATTGCCTGATTTCAGTCAACTGTTAGGGCTAATAATGCACTGCCCTAACCTATATCTGACCTGTTTATTCCTCTGGATTTCAGAAGAGCCTACATCCAAGGTAAACTGTCCATGTCACTACAACAATCTTCATCCTACATTCCTGAGATAATAGGCATAAACACATAATGCCTTACTGAGCTACTTGACAAGGAACAGGACTTCAGGAGGATATCAAATCACCTGGAAATGAAAAGAGAGATTTCGAATTTTAACTGGCATGGATGAGTCATCACGAACAGGCAATAATTTGGAGAATTTATATCCTGAAATAAAGTCAGGCGAAGATTGGATTTTGAATTCAATGCTGGTCAGATGGAAATTGAAACTTAAAGTTCTGCAAATGAGCAAGATTTTGTACTCTTAATAAAAATGAAAATATCCAACCTGAAGCTTGATACATACCATGCTTCTTATCACCATTACTAGATGTAAAATCCTTATCTACTGGCAGCTTATGTGCATATGTGTATAAGAAAAGTGGCACTTCTTCCACTGTGCCACGCTTGTACCTAAACAAGGTTTAAGAAGCTTTGGTTTGGTAAACATAAACATAGAATTACTTAAAAAGAAGGAAGAATAAATTGGAAGCATAGGAAATGAAAGAAAATTATCACCTACAATATAGGTAAGTTTGATCATAACACAGTAGGCAGCTGTGTTGCATGGACTCTCTTAAATGAATGACATGTCTAAGTCAGACATGTATCGGATTATGACACTATAGATTCTTGAGGACACTTCTCTGTAACATTTTCTATCTCTTAAATTATTTGACATAAATAAGCAATTAATGTACAAGATGAATGTTGGCTTCATATCAGACATTACTAAGTAAGAAAGGCAACATTATATGCAGGAATATAGTGTCAGAATTCAAAAAATATGAATGATATATACTTTTCCATAAATGTATCTGCATTCTGCAAGTCCATGTTCTCTCTTTTTGTTGAGTCAGACTCATAGACACACATTATATGTAGGAATATAGTGTCATAGACACACATTATATGCAGGAATATAGTGTCAGAATTTAAAAAATATGAATGATATATACTTTTCCATAAATGTATCTGCATTCTGCAAGTCCATGATCTCTCTTTTTGTTGAGTCAGACTCATAGACACACATTGGATTCTGACTCCTGTGTCTGTGTCCATGCAACACTGACAGTAGGGTGTTTGTTTGCAGTATTGCGGACATGTCATAGAACCACTCAGATTAAGCATATCAAAAATCTGTTTTTTGTGACACGTATTGCCAAAGCATTGCCTCTGAAATCCATGCTTCTTATTGTTTTTCAGCCTTATTATTACCAAAGCATTAGCCACCACACAGAAAAGTTGCAACTAAACAACACCTTGATAGAATATTCACAACAATTTGCTTGGTTTATGTCATAAATGTCCATCTGATATGCCAAGCTTGATAAAAAGGGGGAATGTGTAGAAATAGTGGGAAAGGGGGAAAGGTACCTGAGCTCACTGTTTGTTTTATCAAGAGTTGGAGTTGCTGAGTAACAAGCCAAATGTAATACAAGGAGAGAACACATGCAACACACCCCCAAAAAAAAAAATAAAATAAGAGTGAGACTGGGTTACTACAATTCCTTCACTTTGACAAGAAGAGAATATCAGAAGTTGCAGTGAAGAAGAAATAGTTACGTGGTGCAATGTAACGCGGGTGATGCACTGGGAGATTTTTACTCCAGCGTACTTCAGTAAGAGCCAGCTTGTGAGTGTATTGATCGCAAACTAAAAGCCTCTGACAAACATCAATTCACATCATCTAAGCTCAACGTTAGATTTAAATAGGAAAAGAACAGAAAAGTAAACGAGCAGTACAACCTTAACATATGTGGGCTTTCACTTTTGTAAGCTACTGTATTATGATTAATAGTTAGCAATATCATCTCATTCAAAATACTGACCTGTTTCAAACAGTCAATCCGAAGCTCTGATTCTGGAACCTCATTGTTCTTAGAAATCTGACATTCAAGATTTGTGGAGATACTTCCAAGATGATCAACAACAGTAACCACGGCCTTGCATATGTACTCCTTTGTGTTCTCAATCACCCTACATAATGAATAAACACAATATTGAACTTTTGCTCAACAAACGGAAAATACACAATAGAGAACTAATGGCATCTCTTTTTTATCAGTAACAAGATCAAAGTATTTCATTATTTTTAGCATTAAAAAAGAGTGAAAGAATCTATCCCAATGAGATATTGGTGGAAGAACCAGCAGCATTTTGCTTGCTATCACATAAAACAAGGTAAATAAAGACAATTTTATCCCAGCAGAGCTGTAACCCAATAGAAAGATTACCTTCCTACACCACCTCTTGTTAGAGTTTCTGTTATTTCGGCTTTACATTTAAAGTAAAGTGTACTCCAAATACCAACTATTATATGTATTGTAATTAAAATTTTTTCTTAGGCTATGTTTGGTTTGATAGAAAAAAATAATAAAGAAACAAAAGTTGAAGGAAAGTTCTTAAGGGACCGTTGCTTAGTTCGATGCTAAAATCTCAGGTTAACAAGCATGAGAAAACAATTAGTTCAAGCCTTGAGAACAGGTTTTCCCTTTTTATTACAGAACAGAATATACAGAAAAAAAAAAGGAGAGCTCAACAAAGATAAAAACAGGTTATGAGATCCTCAGCATGCCTTATTTTAGCTTATTTTTTGTTTTTCTTCTTATAACAATAAATAAAAGCTGGTGTGAACTAAATAGAAATTAGAAAACCCAGCCTGGCCCAACATACAGTACTTTCATGTGTATTTGAGAGGAATTCTAGTGCCGAAAGCTATGGCAGCCATCACACTTCAAAGCAGAAAAAACAAAGTATTAACAGAGTCTTCACCATGCTCATCTGTCTGCTCTATGATTGCCTCTTTTACTATTTCTATTCTAATTTCTAAGCAAGACCCACTTGAATGAAATAGATGCCATCAAACACTTACTGAGATTTCCAGCGAATATATAAAACTTAGACGGGAATTTATTATTAAACAAACATTATCTTAGAATTCTAATTTTTTGCAGGAAAATATAAAATTGTGATCAAGACATAAGAAAATGGTTGTGAAACCATAATCAACCACATGCCCACACGGAACCTAGTTGACTAATGATTTCAGAAGCATAACAGCTAAGTTTCGTGTGGAACAGAGAACGAATATGAAGGCAACCGACGAAACCGTCAGTGATTAAAGGCCCCAAATACATAGGTTCTGTTTGGCATCCATGCGTTTTATAAGCATTGCCGTGTCATTAATTTCTTACATCAGGGGAAAAAAATGAAAACGCCATTCAATTTGTATTTGAGAGATCGTTTTCTAAAAAAGGTTGTTATGATGTTTATCAGTTTATGTATATGACTTGGGTTTCGTAGAGAGAGGGTGATTTCGAATCATCAAAGTTGAAATTTGGAAAAAGTCAAATGCACTTTTAAGTCTTAAACGAATACGATACATTCCGGCCCGGTAAAGCATCTTGGGCCTTGGCCAGCCCAGCCTTGTAAACATGAAATAATACTTTAATAGAGATTGTCAAGTGACTGGAGTCTGGACGTGAAGCCAAGGAAAGAATAGTAAAAGCTGAACTGTTTTAAGGGTCCGTTTGGTTTGTAATGTGAACTGGAATCGAAATCCCTCCAAATCAGAATGGGAATGGTCTATTTGGTTCCCCTTGTCTGTTTGGTTCGTAGTGGAATCAGAATCCGCTGGAATGGGATTTTCATTCCCAAAGAAGGAAGAGGAAATGAGCCGAATGACCATTCCCTCAAATGGGAAAATGTAGTTCCAGCAGGAATGGGAATCATCCCACCAATCGGTTGGAAACTGAATGGGCCAATTTCGATTCGAATTTTCCAGATCCTATTCCTATGAGACAAACAGACCCTAAAGTTGTGTTTTGTTTGACCTACCATTTTCTTTCGAACCAAACACAGCTTAAGTTCTAACGTGCGCCTTACTGCTTGGATGTACCGTGCACGTGGAGACGTTTTCTCAAAGTTCACTCAGAGACTGCACCAAGGAAGGCGCAGTCCACTGAATTCCCTGCGCAGAAGCATCTCAGAAGGAAGCCATGGATTTGATGTCGTCTAGTGAAAAAGCAAAATGCACCTCATACCACAGTGGCGCACACGGCTCATTTTAGACAAGCCACAGCCTGGCCTGATTTTCAGTCGAGCTGGAGCCAATAAGATTATTCTCGTCGGCCGTAGCTCGGACCGAAGCGGGTGGCGTTGGGCCTCCCGACGTAATGCAGATACAATGCCACACCCCCTAAATCCTAACAATGGTGGAAAAGAGGACTTACTTTTTCCTCTGTTTCGCATTCAGGAACGCCTTTTCGCAGTAATCGGCAGCGTAGTGAAGCTGAGAGCGCAAATCCCTCAGTTCCTGCAACCAAAAAAGATCGAAACGAGCTACAAAAACAGTACAAAAGAGAACAGAAGAAAAAGACTTCTGAGAGAAATTGAAAATGGAGAAGGTACGAGAGATTAGCATGCACGATGCACCTGCATAGATTTTTCAAAGCGAGCGTCGTCATCGGAGTCGGAATCCATTTTTCCAGCAAGACGCGATTCTTCGGAGTTTTGCATTTTCTATTTTTTCTACTTCTACGGTGAAAGATAAGATGAGGCCGTACCGACTACCGAGATGAAGAAAGAAAAGACAATAAAAGAACGCTTTCTCTCTCTCTCTCTCTCTCTCTCTCTCTCTTATTAGTGTCTCTGATGCAGATAGTCTCGCGTTTATCTATCTTTAGCGTTTATGGGTGGTCGCTAAACCCAATTTCTGGCTCGTACAGATGAACCAGAGGCAGAGAAGAAGAAGACAAATATATGTTCTCGGTCTCGTGATCTCATGTCTCTTTTGAATCTTTTTAACATTCTCTCCAGTTTAAGGTTCGTTGAATATGAAAAGGTCTTTCAGAAATCAGAAACACTTTTCTCACTGTATTTTTTTTTTTTTACTGATCTAACTTTTCGATTAAGTAAAGCCAGAAATTGAAATTCTTCTCTGCAAACGAGAGTCCACCCCGGCTTGTTTCCTTTGTTGGTCAAGCATTTTACATCAAAAATTTAAAAAATAAAATAAAAAGAACCTCACCTGGTTAATTACCACTGGATCCTGAATTCGAAATGGCGGGACGCTCGAGAGTCTTTCTGAAATTTCTTGTCTTTCATTATTGACAGTTTGACACTGCCTCCTGCGTTAAGATCTACTTTTCACCATCTGGCATACTTCCTACATTCTGGGGTGTCGTGCTTGAAGCCTTGAACAAAGCTTTATGTATCCATTAAAGACAGCCCACGTGTTAATGCTCTGTCTATACAAAAATTGATTTATTACAACAAAACTATGAATTAATTAATTATGATTCCTTTATAAAAACGATTTCTCTTTCTCTCTCTAATCACTATCTGAGTTGCATCCAACCCATTATCAGTGCAGTTGGATTAAATGAGAATTTCCACCATACATGCTCACAGGTCACAGCGGCCCCTGCCCAAAGTTTCAGGCTTTCAGCCCTCAAAGCATTCAGACGATTTATCGTGGATTTCTGATTATTCTATTTATCCGGCCCGGTCCTGCTGGGGCTGTAATCGGATTGAATCCAGTTACATCTGCATCTGATCTACGTTAGATCCAAAATCCTATATGTGAGATTCAGATTGAATTCGGATATAATCTGCATTTAATTTAATTAATAATTTATCATGCTTAAAATGACAATAAAAATAGAAAATAATATAATTATATATACATATAAATGAATGTATATAAATATAAAATATTAAATGTATCAATTATAAATTTTATATACGAGTTTGGATCTTCTCTTCACACAACGCTCCTAACACTGACCTCACAGGCACATCCCACCATGTATCGGGAATATCTCTCATACTTCTGTGTTATTATTCAGGGTATATTCCCAATGCACGATGGGATGTATTTATAAGGTTGGTGTGAGGTGTATTCTATAAGAAGTAAATACCAATTCATAAGAATAGTTGCATATATATCTAATTATATATACATAAAATATTAATTTTTTAATCTAATTGAATTTGATGTCAAATCAGGGTTTTAAAAACTAACTCGGAGGCAGAACCGTTTTTGCCTTTGAGTCATAGGTCACCAATTCAACTGGCTGGGTCGAATGGTTCAAACCGTGTCACATCATTGCATGTGTGTGTAAATATATATTTTTGTAATAAATAATGTATAAATATGTTTTAGATATGCTATATGTATTATTTTATATTTAATTTATGTTTGTTAATTCAGTTTTTAATTTTTTATTTATAAAAAATATTAAAAAATGCAATTTGAGGCCTAAAAAGGGTTTTTTTACAAAAATAGTGGAGCAAGGCACCTATGTCACATTGGGACGCATAGATCTCAAAAAGTTACCCAAAAAATCATTCCAATTAGACATCGAAATGCAAAGTTATGGCCTCTGAAAGTTTGTATACATTAAGTGTGCATCCCACGACCCAACTGGTTTGAACAGTTCTTGACCAAGTCAATAGTTTTTGACCATTTGATGGGTCTTGATTGAACCAGACCCGAAACCTTGGCTGACTGATGATTAAAATGATTCGACTGGCTGGGTCAACGATGGGTTGAAAACCATGTGTCAAATAGGATATTGAATTTAATTTATTGACAGTTCTAGCCACCGCAAAAGAGATCCTACACTAATAATCCAAGCAATTGGTTCAACAAGTTCTTTATACAAAAAAGGACTTCTTTTTAATCGGGATTTGCTCTTTACAAAGTGCACCTCACACCCACTTCTGCGATGTTTGGCATCGATGTTGTTTTCCTGAGAAAACGGTGCCACGTAAGCACCACATCAGAGAAAGCGGTGCTTCAAACAATGCCCTCTTGTTTGGTACCGTTTTTCTAGAAAAAAATGTTGCTCCAGACCATGCCTTGGAAATCGGGAAAGTGTGGTCTAAATTAATACCAAATTCGGTTTTCTGAGAAAACGGCGCGTTGTTGCCAATAGTGCAATGATGTAGCATCATCCTGGACATTGGATAATAAAAATTGCTCCCAGCACTGGTACCAAATAAAACCAGTGTTGTTTTCTAGAAAACGCCTATGTGATAGCACCAGTTCCAAACAAAAAAAATAGTGCTTACAACTCCACATGCCCAGCACTATTTTTATGAGAAAACGGTGCAATGTTCCACAGATGCCAAACACCTACTTCATGGCCCCATCCCACCACGTACTAGGAATATCCCCCATGAATAATAACACAAAGTACAGGAGATGTTTCCAATGAGCGGCTGAGATGCATTGTGAGGTTAGAGGATGGTGCAAGGAGAGTTCTGAGAAGCAGATTCGGACTTATTTTTTAAGCTCAACACATGGAGGAGAACCAAGTGACTATACCTGTTCTGTTGTCATCTATGGTGGAACTGCCAATGGAGGCGATGCGAGGCCTGGGAAATGAGAGGAACAAAGAGATCCAAACGAGTTTCAGAAACTCTACAAGAACGTATAGCATTCTATAATTTTTGTTTTTTTGGCTAAATATATAGAATTCTAGAATTCAGGCACACTCGAAGCCCAAGTCTCCAGAGAAATGATTTAGCTCGTGGTCATGCATGGTTTTCAAAATCGGACCGAATTGGACACTTGGACCAGAAAACCCGGGAATTAGTTAGGTAATCAGTTCCATTTTACTATAAAACCACCAAAACCCTTTGATTTAATTGACAACCCACTGACCCAAACAATCGAACCGTCAACCCAGACAACAGTTTTTTATCTTTTTTTTTTATTTTTTTAAGTCAAAACAGGCCGTCCATTTGAACCAGATGATCAGACCATTTGACCTGGGAACCGTTCCCTGCCTGGTCCGGTTTTAAAAACCTGGAGTTGCATTGAGGAAAATATGGAAGAAGATTATGAAAAGGAATTTAACGAAAAGGGAGAAAGGAAAGCCAAGAGAAAAGAAGCACTTCTCTTACCCAATAACAGCCCACCACTATAGGTCCACAAGGATTTATCTTAATCCCAGAGGCCAGCCAGCTTTGTCTGCCATGTTGATTACCAAAAGAAATAGATTCTTGTCTGCCAAGTTCCTGCCTATGTACTGAGTTGGGTATATTATATCCAATCGTCCATCACCTCTTTCATAAAGAGACATAACCCTACTCTGATTATTTTTATTACTAGTAGGGTGTTGTCCCCACTAACATATAAATTACTTAAACCCTACAAAATTCCTTGAGACCTTTCTCTCAACTTCCTGCTTCTCTCTTATTTTCTATCAAACCAAATAAAGCCTTCATGTACAAGGCACGTGGGTGCATTATAATCCTTTCTTTTCTTATTTTTGAAAATTTATACACTAAATTATAGTAATCTACTAAGAAAAGCTTAGCAAACGGGTGGATTTAAATTAAATAAAAAAGGGATGAAAACATAATAAATAATAACATTAAACAAAACATGATAATTATCTTGAGGAGATGTGCTCAATAGTCAATACCAACTAATAGAGATTTAATTATTTAATTATCAGACTAATAAATTTGGCTGTACTTGACGGACAGCAAACAAAGTAGAACTAAATTGGATGGACAACTTTTTTCAGAAATCAGGGCGTAAATAATTGTCTCTTGCTGCCTTTTTGGTACAGGTAATTAGATATACCAAGCAGGGAGATGTATTAGGACCATCCATCAAAGAGGGAAAAAAACCTTCAACACCATGAGACCTTCAGTGGGATAAACATAAAAGAGTGCAGAAGCAGCTACAGATACAGAGAAGGAAATGTGGCACAAAGAGTAGAACACTCCATTAGTCCATTATTAGTTTGTTGCGCCAAAAGAACACCCATAGAGAACTTTTCTGGAATTCTAGATGACCGACTGGAACAAGATCGAACACATCCTATCCTGGGCCGATCTTGCACTGTTTAATTTTTAGAGCTCAAAATAAAGGGTTTAAAAGAAAGCAGCAAACTAGAACAAGATAAATTATTGAGAGTATGATTTATAATTAAAACAATTAGCTTACCTGTTTGGTACAGAAGCTTAGTAAGAGAAGGGTACAGTTAGTTGGCTTTACCACCAACCAAGTATTTTACACCCACAATTCTGATCTTCACTGTATACTCCAACTAATCAAGAGATGAAGGTTTCCTGGAAGAGTAGATGCAAGAATGTGTTCACTCAGGAGGTGCCAATTCATGTCCTAGTTGTAATATCTAGTTGTTTATATGATACCAGCTCATAAAATCCCTGATTGTGTCTTTTTTTCAATGAGAATCACTTTGCTTGAAAGTTGAAACAAATTAAGTTTGAAAAACCAACATGAGAACCATCACACACTTTGCTGGTTAGAGTTGCTTTGGGTTTGATAGTGCACCTTTTCCTTATTCTCAGGCTCATCTTCTTCATCAGATGTTAACAGGGATGAGCCCATCCATGCCTTAAAGCCTTCATTCACTTGCCTCTCCACCTCTGGTGTCACCTCTAAGGGAATTGCCTCCAACATCTCCAGACCATGATTTTGACCAGCAAAATCCCCTTCATCAAGAATTACAGATGCCTTCCTTCGGAGGAAGAAGGCAGTACCACCATATAGAGTAACCAGCCCCCATGATGCAATCTCATAGCACCAAAACAAGGGCAAGGAACAGCTACTCCCCAACGTAAGAAGGGTTGAACCAAGAAACAACGCAAGAAGACCAAAAATAACTGCAAATACAATGTTGAGAATGGATAGACAACGAACACCACCTACAAAAATGTATGAAGGTTAATAGTACCACCATGAAACATGAATATATGAAGGGACTGCTTTCGAATATGTAAGAGCAGAAGCATTGCTCAAACTTCCCAATAAAAGCTCATGTCAGTTGATCGATGCCATACATGGGATTCAAGGGATGGGAGTGCATAAATCAAATCAACCGTTATTCTATTTGATCACAATTGAAATATTCTGTGTTTTGGCTTCTGAAAGAAATAATTCAGTGTTGGCAGAAGTAGCAATTTCCACATGAAATGGTCTTTTTTAAGTCCAGAGACAAGCTCTGGTTCCTGGAGTTAATTTCAGTAGAAGCTGTTATTGGGGGAGTGTACTGGATCCATACCCATCTCTGGCCCAGCTTAGTGGAACAAAACCAACTAGTCTATATTTATTACTTAAATTTTAATAAATCTGCAATTACAAAATGAAATTTGTCTTTGAAAATCTAGAATCAAATATTGGAAAAGAATTAGAATGTGCTTTTTCAAGAAAATAAAAGGAATAAAATTGTTTTTTAAAAGACAAGATTTTTCAGGTCCTGTAGCATTATAACAATCCTGAGTACAAAAACAACAAAGCATTATAACAACAGAAGCAGAAAGCAATATTAGAAACAATCCACAAAGTATTAAAGAGGCACGAAAAGATGTCACCTTTTCTTTTTTTTTTTTTGGAAGGATGTAATGTATGCTTTCATTAGGTAAAGAGGAAAAATCCCCAACATCAGTGACTATACAGTGAAGAACCGTACATCAATAACAAAATCAGGGTCAAAACAGAACCAAAAATGTCCCTATATCAAGCTCACAAAGAATGGACAAACTAAATGTTCACCCAAGGACCTTTCTCCACACTTCAAGAGCTTGGGAATGCTTGAGGTTGAAGACTCTTTGACTTCTCTCGATCTATATGTTCCAACTTACTTCTGCCAGTATAGGATACCACACTTTTAGATGCTCTGTCCAGACCAACAGCTAAGGGCTTCCTTAACTATTTTAGGGAAACACCAATAGCAGTGGCCCTCCAAAAAATCCGACACCATATTTCTCTTGTAAAAGAGCAATGGAGAAAAATATGATCATTTGTTTCCATATTTCATTTACGGAACATGCATCTGATCTCCCCAACTGGCATCACTCCCTTAATTAGGTTGCTTCAAGTGAGACATCTATCCCACATAACCGTCCATAGTAAGAAAGAGACTTCGAATGGAATCAGAGGGTTCCATGTCACTTCAGCTGAGAATGAACTGTTGGTCCTATTGTGTAATCTCCTCCCCAGCAACCTGACGGAGAAGGAACCCATAGAGTCCGAAAGACAAACTCTTCTATTCTGAACACCTGCATGTGGTTTTGGCTTTGCGTAGTTTGAAGTAATGAGAAGACTTCCTCAACCTCCCAATCCTGCAGATTTCTGCCAAAGCCTTGAAACCAAATGGCCTGGTCCCCCTTAGTTTCATAGCAATCAGCAACTGTGGTTTCCTTGTTAGATGGAACAGGGAACAGGTTTGAGAAGGATTGACAAGGCTGGGTGTTGTTGCACTAGTTGTCCAACCGAAACCAAACATGCAATCCATCACCCATCTTCATACAGGATCACAGCCATACAAAATTTGGACAGGTCTAGGCATCCACCCATTTGAATCAGTACCAATGTATTGATCTTTATTGCCAAATAGAGAAGATAGTGTTAAAGTGAATGTGCCCGATCAAATAAGAAATTTGTTCGTTCAATTACTTGATGAATTGATTATTTCTGTTCACAATTTTGTATGGATGCATAAATGGAATAGTATATCATGAGTTGAATTGCAATGTCCTTGGGTAACAGAGTATGAATTCTGTTATGTGTTTGAGATGCACACAAGGGAGATCTAAATATCTAATATCCAAATACTGTAAGCCCATAGTATTTCAGAATCTCAATAATCAAAAAAAAAAAAGTGTGATGTTAAACCCAAGTTCTCAAACCTTCCATCCAAAGTTTTTTTTCCATGATAACAAGTAATAGTTGATCATATAATACCTACAAATATATAATTTCTCAACAAAGAATTTACTACTTGAATAGAGAGAACATCCAGATGAGATTTCAATTATGTTTGGACACAAAATTCCCTATCCGACATATTAAATATTTTTTAAAAATGATTTTATCAATGTATTATTGTGTTAGATATTATATTTTGAAAAAATAGATTTATAAATAATTATATTCTTTGTGTCCAAATATAATACCAGGGACTGATTTATAAATAGTTAGGGATTGGATAGTAATTTATTCTTGTAGCCTAGTGGCTATTTTGGATATCGCGCGATGAAGGGATATCACTGCTAAAGAACAAAGTAGGGTAAAACCCCTTTGTACATCCTTCCCTTGTTTAATGAAACCAATTATCTTTTCTCAAAAAAAAAAATCTGGTTTTCTCTAAGAGCTCAAATGCAATTCTTATAATGACACCAACTGCAATTCTGGATAGCATGGTTTCCTCATTGGAGTTCTCTTCTAATTAATGCATGCAAGAAAAAACACACAAAGTGTAAAAATAAATTTTAACAAGGTGTAAAGTTGCAATAAAATTGCAAATTGGATACTTAAACTTGAAAACTGGAATCTTAGAAGGGTTTCACTTCTCTAGATGCATGTGATGCCTAGAGCACTTTATATTAGAGGCCTACTACTTCTATCTCTCACATACACACTTTTATCTGGGATATATAGGGTTAATCTTGGTGAAAATTATATGGCATTTAAGTTGATTTTCTTATAGAAAATAAAAATGCAAAAAATGTTTTCCACTTATGAACGTTATCAGATTGAACTTTCTTTTATTAATAATTGCATCCTAGTGTTACATAACAGCAGAACAGAAAGAAAGGTGAAATCACCTGGATACATTTCCACGCATTCCCATAACAAGATTTTAAATGACAACAAAATAGGGTACCAGAACAGGGAAAGGCAGAAGAGACTTAGAGTACTAGTAATTAGATGCTTATTGAATAGCTTCACAAATAAGATTTATTTGAAATAGCAAAACTTTAGATGTTAAATGAGAATGGACTTGGTTACTGATGAAAGAAAGTTTAAATCATTTTCTTTAACGCTTGTAAATTACCTAAGCAATTTTTAGTATGTGTTTCCGATTAAATTAATAATACATATGATTTTTATTTTATTTTCAAAGAAAAAAAGAATGGATAAACATAAAGCATTTAGTAAAACATCAATGAAGGCAAAAGTACCCCTTCTTGAAGCACAGTAGTTATTCTCCACTACTCTTAAGCATCCATGTCGTGTTGGAGCAGAATAAGCAACAACAATTCCTGAGACCAACAAAAGAATATGGAGCTTATATGACATAGATAAATGAAAGAAAAAAGGTATTGCACTTTAATATCAAAAGCAAAGAACTTTGTTAATGATGAAAAAGTAGAGAGAGAAAAAAGTAATGAACATTTAAGACCATCAGAACAAGATGATCAAGCACTAAGGCTGAATACCTCTGGCCAACAAATGCAGTTTAATATACTAGGACAACACACCACAAACAATCTACCCTGGGAGGCCTCTTGGCACAGCAACCAGATTGGCAATTTCAATACGCCCACTCCATCCCTATCCAGATTCTCTGTGAAAGAATTGATAGATCTCTAGATCAAGCAGAACTAGATGTTCATTCTGAGAGACAAGAATCTAGCCTCCCTGATATGATGACAGAGCAGCCAAGCAACCTCCTCACTATCCCCCATTCATCCCATAGCGAATTTCCATCCACCTCCACCAGGGTATATTCATAAAGCATAGTCAAACTAAGCCCCCAAAGTAGTGATAACAGGTCAGCCCTGATGGAGATACCATGGCAAATAGGACCTCAAAATTCTATCAAATACCCCCCCCCCAATCCCAACTTCCGAATGGTCCAGATTCCCTAAAGAGCAACCATGAATAGAATTATATCCACACAATGACAGTGACACATGGGACCCATCCACTAACTACATCAGCAACAGAGAAATCTCCAAATTCCTCTCTTTTATAAATCTCTGTTAGAAGCCAAAAAGTATGCCAGCATCTCTTAAAAACAACTTAACAATTAAACAGCTTAGACTACCAAGAACATAACTGTCAAAATTTAACTTAGTAGCTCTGCATTTTCTACCATTAGTATACAAACAACAAACATTTTAAATTCAACAGAAGTTTCAAATTTTCAGGAACTTGATGTAGTCTCAAATATCTCCAGAACCATATCCATGAAGGGCATAACACCAAGAATTTCGGTCTGAAAAATATAATAGTAAAAAAAAGAAAAATGTGGCATAGAGATAGTAGGAAAAGTTAATCACATAATAATGAAAATATGAAAGAGAAAAAAAAGGATTTTTTTTTAAATTTGGCCTTCCCCCTTAAATTTTGCATTTACCTATTCTTTAGTTTAAACCAAAATATCCAAAAATCTATCAAAAAATCAAAATATCCAAATTATGAAAACTTTTTTGTCAACGTTTCAGTTTCAAACTAGGGGAAAACCCAGTTCAGAACCAGAAGTTAAAATCGAATATTACATGCTACAAGATCTTAGACTTTTAGTACATGCAACTACCTTTTGTCTAAGCGTATCCCTAGGAGAGGGGATATTGTTCTAGAAGAAAGTGGAAAGTTTTGGTACTCATCCCAATATTTCATGAATATCGTAAAAAGTAGGCATATTCATCTTTCCATGTACTAAATGGTCACAATGCACTTCTAAAACTAGGCAACTTGTTTTGTCAATTTAGTAAGATGGGGCTTGAAAAGGAGAATGAAACATTTAGTAATAGAGGTTGCACGTATCTTCTCTAACCCTTTTTGTTTATAAGCCCCAAAAGGATGAAAATTCCGTCATCCTTTGGTTCTCCTAAAGTTCATTCAAATGTTGCATACTTTTTCCTTTTAAATCTTTACCCTTTGTCTTCTGTTTTGGTAACTAATTTATATTGTAATGCAAAAGAAAAGAGGGTGTGAAACATGAACAAAGATGGTCCGTTTCCAAGCCAAAAACTATTAAGGCATGGAAAAACTCTATATTCCTGATATAGCAAGCATATCAGCTATGACATACAAATTCCTAGAGCTGGACATCAAGCCAATATTTCTCTTATTTCATTGCAGAAGAATCCCCAAGACCCACTTCCCCCTCTTTGGCACCACCTGGTTATGTTCCTAGAATCACCATCAATTACTTATTCAATATGTCTCTAACATTTCCCCAAAACAACAACATAATTTATTATTTCAATACTTTACAATGATGAATGTTTAGTACGTCCCTTCTCACCAATCAATAAATCCATCACTATCTAAATTATGATCCTCAAGCTGGATGTGAGATAACGAGTGTAATTTGATATGTTATACCTCAGAACATCAGTATTTATTTTCTTGTAGTTTTGGGAATCATTTGTTCATTTTGACTAGAGGGCACTTTTTCCTTGCAATAAGTTATTATGTGTTATTTTAATAAAAAAAAGAAGTATTTCTAGTTTTCTGATCAGTCTTGAATAATTGTCGACGGTGTATCACTTTTTCTTCTTTTGTCAAACAACAACAACAACAATAATAATAATTACTAGTAGTGTTCATCACAGATTCACACATCCCAATTCTCAGCATATCAACCAAACTTACAAAGTCAATAATATGGTACAAATGGTTAAGTACAACAGTTTGAATAAAGCCACTTATCAATTATATATCAAATGAGTAAGAAAAAAAGAATTGCTTCAGCCAGAGGTTTGCTGTGCATCCTGTAGCCTAAAAATATGTATACAAAATCCTAGGGGATAATTTAAGCTCTATAACAAGAAATAATCCGTACAATAACCTAACATTGCTCGATTAAATTTTGCTTCACATATAGGTTTCATGTCTAACAAGTAACAAGTAGGAAAAGGCTTTTACTGAATTAAAAAGCGAAAAAAAAAAATCACAATGGAACAGAACAACAATGGCCTTGTAGTTCCACTTACCTGCCAATAGGTAAACAATGGAAGCGAAGAAAATAATTGCTGACGGTATGAATACAACCATCCAGTAGTAGTCGGCGACTTCCTGCTCTGTGAGATAAAATGCTCCAGGAAAGGTATCAAAATCTGCACCGACATTAATCGAAAGAGGTTGATGCCGTTGATCGCCGCAAAACGGTCTTTTGCCCTCATCGAGCGGGAAAACGATATTCAAGCTGATGAAGACGGAAATGAGGACTATCAGGCACAGAACCGTCAGGGAAACCATGATTAGGGGCCTCTGGAGGCGGACCCAAGCCTTCACTTCCTCGCGGAGGCCACCATATTCATGTTTCGGCATGAAGGCCTGGCGAAGAGCATCACCAATGATGGCCATTGAGATTATCAAGTGATACCTCTTAGGTGTTTGGATCTAATCTCCTGTATCCTGTATCCTGAATCCTACCTTCAGAAATCCAAGCCATGAGTCGAAGAAATAATTTAGGGCTTCACAAATTAACTTCAAGGAGGTTTCTCTTGTAACAAATCAACGACGAATGTAGACTTCCTTAACCAGATCGTTCCCTAATCCAGCCCTAGTTCCTGGTTCCATGAGCTGTTGAGGGATCAAAAACAGAACATCTATGTTATTCAATATTGATTTCTGACTTCTGAGCATCTAAACCCCTAGGAATCGTTGTTTCATTTTCATCCACGCGAAAGCACCTCGTTGAAGTTCTGAATCGGTTTCAGATTTCAAGCTGCACTTTCGAGCACTTTTATTAATGATTTTTTTCCGGGAAAATCTATGATTCCGGACATACTACGTACTCTTAGTATTTTGGCGGGGTATTCCACCCTTCGCGATACTGCGTAACTGCATATAACGGACGCACTTCTTGCGAACGGATCGATCGAATCGGATAGAGGTAAATCCACATTAGATTCGTTTGCATTGGATCGACGTCGAATCGGATTCGGATCATCCATTTTATCGAATTCAAGCCGAGTTCGGGTTGTAATATGATATTGAATGAATGTTTTGACTTTTGGCCACCAGTTACCGGCTCATAAGCTCGACAATATGGTCTGAACTGATCAGTCCGTGATTTTTGCCGTTGTTCAGGTCAAATGGATCGACAGTTTGACCACCTGGATCAGTGGATCGCTAAGCAATCCAACGGTTGTGGGAAAAATAGTTGTCTGACAATGAGACTAAATTGATACTCTGACCGATTTTTAGGTTGAACGGTGTCCGAATCAATTTTGAAAACCTTGTATTGAATAGTGTTAATAAATTAAGATAAAAGTGATTAAAAATATCATATATAATTAATCAGATGAACTAAATACGACTACAAAAGCAATTGATAAAATTTAATCAAATGAACTATAAATATTTATGATCCAGGCCAGAGAGGATATTACCCAGAGATGTATGGATACAACGATACAAGAATCAATCGATAAAATTTAAACGTTACATACGTGGGACCCAGCTCTTTAATAATTATAACAGAAAAAAAAGTAAAAAAAAAAAAAATTATACACCCAATTTATGGAGTATATCAATATTTCGATCCTCAAAGCACTAGTAAACAAAAGCATAACATCCGGCTACACAAAACATTTCTCCATTCTCAATGAGTAACTGGATATTATGATGTTAATGTGTTTGTATACTTTGTAGTTTTAGCATATATATGCTCTTAATAAATGTGCTACATAACGGGGGTAGAAGGTAGAAACCATTCATAGTCAAGGTGAGCATCAATTCTTGGCCTCTTATACACATTTACAACCAGTAGCAGGTTTTATATTAGGCCAAATTAGGGGTGAGCATGAATTGGTTTGGTTCAATTCAGTTCCTAGGCAAAACCTAAAACTAATTTATACCAGGTTTTTAAAATCGGAACCTATCCTATGAAGATCAATTCAAGAGTCAATTATACTCTTAGCAATTTCGAGGTCAATTCTAGGGTCTATCCATGAAACCTTTATCTCCCACCTCAAAAAAAATTGAGCATTTTATTTAAAAACTTGAATTTCAATAATACCAACAACAACAATCACTTACATAATAATAATAATAATAATAATAATAATAATAATAATAATAATAGTTCAAAGCTTATCATTATACTTTATATTTTGTAAAAAAATTACCTTTTACATTATTTGTTATACACATTCAAATGTTAAATTGAAAAAAAAAAATCAAATCACTTACATAACAAAATGGTCAAGCTAGATGTGAGACCATGGCCTTTGTAACAATGAGTGCTTGGATTCATATCTTTACAACATCAAAGTATTTTGGTATTTATTTCAAGACAATTTTGGTTCAAAAGGCCATGTCCACCAAGGCCAACCAAGGCCAGTTCTACAAGTCATCAATTCATATAGGTAAACTGTAAACCCCTAGACAATGGAATTGGTTTAGGTAGGAATTAGTTCCTTGGAACTAGACCTACCTGGTAATTGATTGGGTAAGGGCAGTTCAAGATCAATTAAAGGTCAGTTCCGAGTATAACCTATTTCATTTCCTCACCTCTATACCCAACATTATTTATTGCATGTTAAAAACATAAATAAATGGCTATACAAATCAATGGAGATAGCATCAGATACTATGGTTGCAATGGATCAGATTGAACCAGAATTATCTAAATTTAAATGTGATTTATTTATATTCGGGTTTGAATTAAATGGTATCTACCAAATTTATTTTAATTTTGGATTCTAGTTATAAAATATTATATTATTAACAAAATGGACTATCAAATAAAATGATTTTGATCATGGTTTTCAAAACTAGACCCGATCGAACAGCCGGACCAAAAAAACCGGGAATTAGTCACTTGGCCTGTTCTGTTTTATCCCATAACCGTCATTTTGGCCAAAAACCATTGATTGGTCGGCAAATCACTGACCCGGGCATTCAAACCATTCAAACCATCCAGCGGTTTTGGCCTTTTTTTTTGTTATAATGGGCTGTCCATTCAGTTTGAATGTATAGGCTGTTCGACTTGGGAACTGGACCCTGAACGGTTTATTGTCCGATTCGATTTTAAAAAACCTGATTTTGATATTGCACATTACTAATAAAATAAATTAGAAAAAACAAATACTTGTATGGAACTTGAATTTACGAGCCTTTAGTAAAAACTAAAAATACAACATCCATGTCAATTTTATTAGTAAATTCAGTATAATTTTTAAATACATATGAGCATATATTTGTTTACAAAAAAAGCACATATATTTGGATTAATTTGTAGCACAAAGAAAAGTGCATGTATTTGATATATACTCAAAGTTAGGCATACATTGTATCAGATGGAAGTGCATGTGAATCAATGTGGCAATGGGACAGGATTCGGGGAGAGGTTTGTAAATTCCATACCCTCCTTGTCTCCCTAAACCTCCTAACTTGCAAGTTCACATCTATGCCCCACAAAGAATTGCCTCACAACGCCCCACAGCACATCCCCGTCATATATTGAGAACATCTCCCGATGAGAACACCTACCTGGTTCTATATCCTTTCTACATTTGAGGACAAGGCAAATCGAGTTGGCACATTGGGTCTAGAATTTGCATCTCATATTATTTCCTGTTATGTATAAACAAAATAACATGAACAAACATAAAAAATTTCTAATCATTTGATTGAAACATGTAGAAAATACATAAACTATCAATTATTTTCCACACAAGATTCAAAACATAATGCATAATATTCCAAAATGTGTATTATTGCTTGGGTTTAGCCTAATACCATACCTATATGGATTGTAAAACCCCAAATCCGTCCCCACCCCAAAATCTGTTTTTTTTTTTTTCAAAATTCTCATATATACTTAAAATTCATATTATATTCTTTTGAGAGAAAAATTCATATTATAATCATTATTAAATTTGGCTTGAATGTTGTATTTTAATAAATTGTCATAGGTTAAAATTTCATACTAATAATTTTCAATTCATTTTTCATAAAAGTATAATATTAAAGTCATTTTAGTTAATTTTATTAACACACAATATTCTGGTCATTTTAGTGTAATTTAGTTCTACTATTTAATATCCGATCATAATCGGAATTCCATCGGAATCCGATAGATATTGGATGGATTGACCTATTTGAATCCGAATATAAATGAGTGAATTGAATTATAGCAATGAATTGGAATCTGCTCCTCACAATTTTACAGCCACATCCCACCGTATATTAGGAACATCTCCCAGGAATAACATACAAGATGTTTACGATGTGCGGCAGATATCTGATGTGAGATCGGTGTGAGGAGCGGAGCAGATCCGGACTCGGCTGATACATGTTCAAACATACGTTCCCTATAAAGGCAAAACTACCCCATCTTTTGAATTTTTGGCACGTATCAGCCTTAGAAGAATACAATAACATTGCACCGGTATTCATTGACCAAAATCTTACTGGCTATGCAAAATCGAACCAGTATGTTTTCGGAAAACAAAATCCTCGAAGTTGACTGATGCATGTTGAAAGAGATTTGGGATTTCGATCATGGCTCTTCTGTCATCTGTCCACAAATCCATCTTGGAGGGCTCTTATCCGGCAAACATTTTTGATTCTTCGCCTGTTTCCTCTGTTGCTGCTCGATATCTTTCGTCCACGGGAGTCGGTTTTCGATCGAGGATCGATGGAAGCTCGTCGAAAGAAACAAAATTTGGTCGGAATTCTGTTCAAATAAAAGCTCTTGCTGGTGGGTTTTTCTTTTATTTTATAATTATTTATAATTTGCTCCTTTTTATTGATGGACTGTTTGGTTTGAAGACTGAGAAAATAGGTTCAGAAGTGTAACATTTTGTTAACAATCAGCGGATTAGTTATTTCATTAAGGACCCGTGAAAACAATGAAATCTTGAGTATGCTTCCAGAAATAGAAGACTAATTCAATCCTCTATGTGACAGATCATACAAACACATCTGAGGTTCCTCTACTGTCGCGCTCAGAGGTTCATTTTCTTCATCTTTATACTCCTTAAAACTTTAAACATTTAACGATGCCTTTTATTCTGAAATTTCTATTTACGATTTTTAGGTTGCATTTCTATAAGTGATATGAAACAAATTTGTCTGTTAAATAAAGTTGAAATTACAGTTATTGGCTCTTGTGGGTTTTCTAAGAGTTATGTAAAAACTAGTTCCACTGTTCATTCATTACAATACCCCCTCCCCCAACACACACACAAACAAAAAAAAAAAAGGAAAGAGAAACATAGGAATAGAAGAAAACGTTTATGGTATGAAACACTAGCTCCTTTATATGCCCGTGGACCAAGAACTCCTCATTCTAATGGTCCTCTTGACACCTTCCCTTTTAAGAAAATCAGCACTGCCATTGGTTGATCTTGGAAAACCTGAGCGAGATGTTCAACCTGTTTGCCAATGAATACTCTAGATTTTTGGGAAGACCTGAATGAGATGTTCAACCTCCGGAAACAAAGTGTTGCTTTGGGAAGGTGTTTGGGTTGGAGAGGTTCCCCTTGGTGAAAGGTTACAATTTATTCACTTTCAGAAAATAAAAGAAGAGTGATTTCTTCAGATTTTATTGATAATTCTTGTGACCTGGGTCTGAGGAGATGTAAAGGCGCTCGCTTCACCTTGCGCCTTGCGCCTCAGGCGCAAATTGACCCCTGCGCCTTGTGCTTTTAAAACACTGGTTGCACCAAATTGAGATAGAGGGAGATTCTAAATTGTTGGTTGATATGTTGCAATCAGGTAAGTTGGGAACCTGGATCTATAGACAGCCTATAAGGGAAATCCTCAATACAACAAGGGAGATTGGTGCTTGCTTCAAATGACAAGGAGATCGGCTAATGGTTTAGCTGATACGTTGGCTAAACAAGGGACTGTGAGGGAGAGAATGTTTTGTGCAGTTTTGTAAGAAAGATTACTGGGGACTCAACACCTGTTTAGGGGTTGACAGTTGTACTTAATTCTGGAAAGTTGTACTTAATTTTGTATAATGAAGTTACCATTTCCAATAAAAAATATATATGATGAAGCAGTGGCCAAGGAAGTTCGGTTAGGGAGCATCCAATCAATTACCACCCAACAATCACCTTCCACCTCTATGCCTTTTCACTTGATGAGAAAACCAGCCTGATCCTTGCAACATAGAAAAAAATTCTGTCTAAAAAGAATTTCCTTATCCTACAGGCCCTGAATAGCTTATAAGTTATACCACATGTCCCATATCTTGTCACTTAAAAGATGAACCCAGATTTCCCAATGAACATCCTTCATAGACTCTCTTGATCCTCTATATTTGGACATATGGCAACACAGGAGATCCTGTAAGTTTTGTCTGTTATGCAGCTACAGGACCAGCTTTTGCTTCCTTATCTTAATGTTCATTTGTTCTGTTTAAGCTACCATCTTTCCAGGTATCTGTTTTACCTTTTGAAAACTGCTAAGCATATAACCTTTTGGATCAATTCCTTGCACTAAAAGAATTTCACTTTGTTGATTGAGAAACTGAGGTTTCAGCTTCTTGATCAAGCCCGGTAATGTAGATTGAAAAAGATTGCTTCAGTTAGGTTGGGTTTTCTTTATATATACTGATTTATCACATTTCTTTAATTAGATAACTAATCATATTCAATCTCCAAGTTTTATCAATAATAATTAATTGATGGCTGCCCAGGTTTTTGAAAGGTTAACCGCAAATCAAGAGAATAGAAAGAGCAAGCAGCATTACCTGGCAATGTACTCTAGCATCTTTGGTGGAATCACAACGGAACCTTCATTAATGGTGATCCCCATGGATGATCATATGGTCCACAGAGGGCATGGTGTTTTTGATACTGCAGCTATAATGGACGGGTAAGAGATTAAGGCTTCCAAAATGCATATGTATCTGCATGCTAGGGGATCTCCATTTGAAACAAAATAATGTAATAAATCAAGACAGCCACCCAACTTACCAAGACACGATATCATCCAATTTTATGTTTTATCACCTCACAGGTTGCATGTCAAGTTCCCTCAGCTTTACTTGTAGTTGTAGACAACACCAGTATCTTTTTTACATGATATTAAGGTACACGTTAGGTGTCCATTCTTAATGTTACCATACCATTAATATGCTGACAAGGCCTAAGGGTCTTAGCAAGATCCATATGCATATTAACCATGGTCCATAAGATTAAGAAACCATTTGATAACAGCTTAAGTGGCTGAACTGAATGACTTATTTCTTGTCTTTTATTGGATAAAAATAATTAAATAGTTTCTTTTTTTGGTAATGAAACACTAATATATTTGTGGGTATAGAAATCAACCCGATTTCAGCTTCAGTCGTTAAGGTGTGTTTAGTTTGATAGAAAATAAGAGAGGAAAATAAAGCTAAGGGAAAATTCTCTTTTCCTCAGCTTTCTGTTCCTTTCTTGTTTTCTGTCAAACCAAACGCAGCCTAAGGAGTTGACAATCTCCCTAGTAACTTCTTCACTAAAACACAAACAATAAATCATTCAGTTTAGAGATTTCAGCTGCTAATTAATGCAGTTACATAACATGGATAGGAATCAAAATGCTCGATTAATGTTTTCATGCCTTCAACAGCGGAGCATATTGTCCTCAGCTTGAGTTCTGGGGCATTTTTGTTTCTGCACATGCCATGGCTGATAGAGTTATAACCTTTACTATGTTTTTGTTCCTATTTTGTCGTGCTGGTTTCTTATATTGTAATGGAGTTTATTTTCTCAATGTTTTTATGGTCAAGTTCTTCTGAGAATCAACTCATCTGGATGACTTCCAAGCTATTTCTTTTAAGCATGTTCTTGAACAATGGAATAATATTTGTTTCTTCTTGACTTTCTTATTCTATGTTCTGCCAGTAATTGAGTTTCCCTTTATCTTTGCCACATCCCAGATATGTTTATGAACTGGATCAGCACATTGACCGCTTCCTAAGGTCTGCATCCATGGCCAAAATCAGCCTCCCCTTTGATAAGAAAGGCATAAGAAATATTCTCATACAAACTGTAGTTGCATCCAAATGTAAGCAAGGATCACTTCGATACTGGGTTTCTGCAGGACCTGGTGATTTCCAACTGTCTCCATATGGTTGCCACCAACCTGCTCTTTATGCCATTGTGATTAAAGATCAGTCCCCTCCAGATTGGAGTGGTGTTAAAGTAATTACTTCATCTATCCCAATAAAACCCCCACAATTTGCTACCATGAAGAGTGTAAACTATCTACCAAATGTGTTGTCCAAGATGGAGGCCCAGGAAAATGGTGGTTTTGCAGCAATTTGGTTAGATGATGAAGGGTATATTGCTGAGGGGCCCAACATGAATGTGGCATTCGTGACAAAGGAAAAGGAGCTAGTGATGCCTTGTTTTGACAAAATTCTCAGTGGATGCACTGCAAGAAGAGTGCTATCTCTTGCAGAGGGACTGGTAAGAGAAGGAAAGCTAAGCGAAATTTCAGTAAGGAATCTGACAGTAGAAGAAGGAAAGATGGCTGATGAGATGATGCTGATAGGAAGTGGAGTTCTTGTTCGTCCTGTGTTGCAATGGGATGATCAAGTAATTGGAAATGGTAAGAGCTTCGTGCAAACTGTTACCTAAGAAACATAACATGCTTTGTACCCAAGAAAGAAAAGCTTGTTATATGATAATATCCTCTTATACATAGAGATAATGCATAGATAGATATAGATACAGATACAAAATGGGGTATGAAAATCAATTAAGCAATTCAATACGGTATTAAGGCCATGTTTGGGAGTGCTTGAAAATAAGTGCTTATTTGGGCCATTAAGCACTTAATTGGTATTTGGGAAATAAGCCCGAAGTAAGTGCTTATTTTTTAAGCCCAAATTTTCAGCTTTTTTTTAGTGCCTATACAATAAGCACTTATTCAATTTTTTTCTTCCAAAATTATCTCTAGTTGAATTTTAAAATACCACTTATAAAATTATCCCTAATTGAATTATATATATATATATTTATTTATTTATTTATATACAAAAGTACATTTATGAATGCACTTTTATGAAAGTACTTCTATGAATGCACTTTTGTAGAAGTGCTTTCGTAAGGGTACTTTCGTAAAAGTGCTTTCAATGGGTATATTTTGAAAATTTGAAAGAAAATAAAGGACAAAATGGTTACAAATGCTTATTTAAGTGCTTATTAGAGAAAAAGACTATCAAACTCCCAATATAAAATAAGTGCTTATTTTTTAAAATAAGCATTTGAAAAAGTTGGGTGTCAAATGAAAATAAGTGTTTATTTTTTAAAATAAGCATTTGAAAAAGTTGGGTGTCAAATGCAAATAAGTGCTTATTCAAATACGCATTTAATTTTAACTTAAGCACTCCCAAATGAAATTGGGTTGATCTTGCATGGTATTCCAGACTGAACAGGCTTTGTAGGATAATAGAATATACTGATTATCTAATATTCTAAGTACTTTTTTTGAGTATTTGATATTCTTACTACTTATACTTGCATATTTGCTTCTTTGCAGGCAAAGAAGGCCATGTGGCTCGGACTCTCCTAAATCTCATTTTGGAGGACATGAAATCCGGACCCAGTACAGTCCGGGTACCTATTCCTTATTGAACTTGTTGATTTCCCTTTCTCATTGTGGTATGACCGCAGCCGGAAGCCCTAAGGCTCAGTTTGGTTGCAGTGCAAATTTCATTTCGAATAGCATAATGCATGGGTGTGCAAATAGGCTGAGTTGTACATTCTGATTTTTCTTTTATTTGCATCAGATTTGACTTTGTTTTATTTGTTTGTGAAAGTAAAATGATGTTCCACCCACCTTATATGCAAGGGGATGTTAGATGATGTTGTCTCTACTTTATACGATAGATAATTGATTCAATTGAAATAGGTGGAAGGGGATGCAAAAATGCAGTGCAAATGAGACAAAAATACCAAATTTTGTATTGGATAGGAGTGTAAATCATATTTAAAATAAAGGGAAAATTCTCAATAGGTACCTTGTACTTTAGGTCGAGTGCCAATTTAGTACCCAAACTTTAAAATACGACAATCTAGTACCCAAACTTCTAAAATGGATGCAAAGCTGAATAGGTGCAAAATTTCTATCCAGTTCAGATTTGCACTACAAGCAAACAGAGAATAAGGCTGTGTTTGGAAACAATGCAAATAAGTGTGAAAGCAAATATGTAGAGTGTAAAATGATCCGTATAAATTGCAAAGCTGGGTTAGCTTTGCATTAACAAATATACCTTACCAAAAAGACTTTTAGCTATAATGGATGCAAACACGAATTCCAATAAAGCATATGCCTTTTTTTACCAAAAGCCCACTTGAATGCAAATTTACTTATTTTTTATTGATGTACTTTTACATCTTATTGTCAATATACATATGCATCCGAAAAAGTGTTTCTGTCATTTGTCAATGCATAAATGTAATATTGCCAAACATAGGAAAAAGTGAACTGGAGTGCAAGTTTACCCTGAATCGGGATTTACACTCCATTTGCATCATTTCCAAACACAACCTAAGTTGCAAACCTAAGCTATAAAGTTTACAACATTTCATGAAACTTCCTTATTTAAAATAAGTGGAATAATAAAAAAAAAACAAGTAGAAAACTAATTTCTACTATCAATGTTTTCAACTTGTTGTTGACCTAGACAATCGAATCATTCGAACAATCACTTGATCATAATTTTGGGTTCAATCATAAAACCAAATTTTTTTTTCAAAAACTGTTAACCCATTCAATTCGGCCATTGGATCATGGGTTAATTTCCAAAAGCCATAACTTTGCGATTGATTATTTGATTGGAGTGGCCTATCAATTTTGGGTAGTTTTTCCAGATGTACACATTCTAAGGCTCATTGCCTTGATATTTTTGCCTTTTTTTACCTCAAAACCCAATTCTTAGCATTCTTTTTATAAATAAATAATAAAAAATGGAAACAAACATATAAAATAATAAATATTACATGTAAAATATGTTTATACATTATTTTATTCATACAATATATCTTTATATGTTTTATATACAATATGATGGTATGTCATAGTTTGATTTGTTCTACCTGAATAGTTGAACCGGTGACTTGCAACCTAGAGGCAAAAACAGTTCAGCCTCCAAGTTAGTTTTTAAAACAATGTTTACTATAATGATTTTTTAAATAAATGGCTCCCTAAACCACATTTGGAACTCCTACCTGTGCGGCCGTGCCTACCCACTGGAAACTATAGTCATACATTAGGAACATCTTCCATACTTCTATGTTGTCATCATGGAGAGATGTTCCAATGTGTGGTTGTAGTGTCCTATGAGTAGGGTAGGACTGTAAACATATTGGATTCAGATTGGATTAGCAAAATCCAAGTTGATCCAATTATTGAAAACTTGCATCTGAATTAGATCCAAAATCTAATTGGATTTAAATACCTCATATTTGAATTTGAATCTTTAGGATGCGTTTGGAATCAGTGTAAAAGTATATCGATGAAGTTTTACATTGAATTGTGAAAGTGACCGTTGCTTTTTGAAAAACACGATGGGTGAAGAGTGTAGAGTTTTACATAAATAAAATTGATGTAGTGTTTACATCAATAATTGATGTAAAACTTTACGTTTGATATGTTTTACATCAATTATCGACGTAAAACTCCACTCCATCCAAACCTACGCAAAATTGAACCGAAGTGGAGTTTTATGTCGATCATGATTACTCTCATTCCAAATGCGGACAAAGTCAAACCGGTGTAATCTTTTACGCCGTTCTTGATTTACACCAATTCTAGACGTAGCTTATGGATTTAGATTTAATTCAACACTGCTTTAATTCTTTTAAATAAAAAAAAACTAAAAAGCTAATTACTTTTCAATTTTTATATATAATAAATTAATATAAAATATAACATATTGAATTTATTACATATATAAATTTATATATAATATAATATATAAAAAATATACTTTTATAATTTTAAATATAATTATATAAAATTTATATATTAAAATCAATAAATATTGTAATATAATTGGATTTAGATTTTAATTAGAGAGAATGGAATCAAATCCACATCCAATCCGATTATTAATTAGATATATATTGTAAAATCCAAATTCGATCCAACTTCAGTATTAATTAGGGTGTAGAGTTTTTAAGAATCATTGATAGGCTAGAGGTGTGGGTAGGAGATGTGGGCTACCCTAAACCACCTCACGTGGAGTCTTTAAAGGGAATAAGATACTCATTAATCAGCGAACTAGGCACGACCCCCGTACTTAGTATGGGGCCATTAGTATGAACTATTTTAAATTTTCAATTTTTTAAATCATAGGTGTTAAGTTTTCATTTGATTTTTTGATAGATTTTTATTTAATTTAAGAGACTTACCATATTTTATCTAGCATTTGACCCTGTTACGGGGCAGTCACATGTATGTATCATTTTGGTTTTTACACTTTTTTTTTGTTTATTACAGTAATATTATTTTGTTTGAGTTTCACTATTTATTTAATAATTATATTTATATTTGAATTAAGAAATTGAATTACAAAGATTTAATTAGTGAATGGCCCCACACTGAGTATGGGAAAATTCACTCAAGTTTGATTTCCAACATTTGTATTAATTGTTTAGTCATTTTATTAAATTTTTATTATTTTCATTCATAATTCATTTATTAATTTTTAACCATTCTAAGCTAATTCATTATTTAATAAATTTTTAATAGTTTAAGCACATTTACGAATTTTTAATCTATTTTAGCAATTAATTAATCTTTTTTGTTATTTAATAATATTGTTAACTATTTTAGTAATAAATGAAATATTTGTTTAAGATTATTTCTTTTTAAAATATTGACTTAGTTAATTATTTAAAGAATACTATTATTTTTAATTAGTGTTTTTTATTATTGTTATTATAGTTCTTATTAATAGTGATTATTATTATAAAGCAAATTGATTTCCAACCAAGTATAATTATTATTTCTTCTATTTGTTAATTATTATTTTGCATTTACGAATAATCATTAATGATTATTATTAATATTATTAATTACTATTTATAAATATTGATTATTAATTAATGTGTACAAAAGAAGTAGTAGGACCTAGTATTCTTAGTCGAACCATTGTCTTCTCAGGCAATGGTTCATGCGAAACTCAACCACAGGTGGCGTCATCAATAGTGATGGTATGACCTTTCTGGCCACCGGAGGCCAACCATAAATGATCGTCAGTCGTTGGCAATCTCATCTAACCTTAAAGAAGAGATAGTGGTTGCTTGTATTTAAAAAAAGACACCCGTATCTGGCTTCCTATACACTGGTCGTATGAACTTCCCGGCCACCGACGATCACCTATAAGTGATTGCCCGTGGTCGAGAATCTCATTTAACATTAAAGAACAACCGGTATTCATCTATATTAAAAAATGACTCAGATTCTACATTCTTCTCAGGCATGGGTTTGCAATAACAGTAAACAGAGCTGCCGTATTCTACCTTCATATGACCCTCCCGGCCATCGACGACAACCCATAACTAATCACCGGTGGTCAGCGATCTCGTATACATTATAATAGCAGTCGTTGGTCACCGGTAGTTAAAACAAAAACGTCCGGTTTTCTTCTCAGAGGGCCCTGTCTTCTCAGGTAACGATTTGGGCTAAATTTTAACAGGGCCGACTATTGCTACTTGCTATGCCACTAGCGGTCACACAGAAGTTGGGGGTGATGAGTTGGAACAAATGTTTTGACATATATTTTTTCATGAGACAAAGATTTCTTTTAACGCCTAAAGGCAAGTCATTTATAAATGCTCAAGTTATAAAATAGAAAAATTAACAACAATGAAAAATACAACAAAAGAAAGCATGTTAAGTATATTCAGACAAAAACAGGAAACCACAAGCACCTGAGAGAAAAACGAATTGAGAAATACACAAAACCCTTAAGGGGGTATAGAGAAAACAGGTACCATGGCATCCAATCCATAGCAATATTGAAAACGTGAAAATGGGAGAGGTAAGATCGCATCTTGTTACAAAACTCTCCCTAAAGTTCCACCGTCCAAGCATTCAAGGAATGAGCCCCACAGAAAGCCAAAAATGCACAAAATAAATTGTGATTTGTAATTGTAGGTACGTAAAATGTGCAAAAAAACCACCCATCCATGTCATTATAAAAACTGAAACAGTTGGAGCATGAACGTTGCCGGAGAAAACTTGAAGATCGCCGAAAAAATGCTTGCTAGGAATGATAGCATTATTACAATGGATACCCAAAATAAAGGAAAATAGAGTTCAACGTGATAAAATAAATGAAACACAAAATTGAAACATGTTTGCCAAAACTGAAACTCAAAACTTTATAGGTATAAGGTAAAGTGAGATGAAATGTAAAACTAACCTAAGTAGTTGAAGTTGCAAACATCCAAGTAAAAATTCAAATGAAGTGAACTTCTTGTAAGCTTTGAGAAATTACAAATTTGGAGAAGATCGTATGGAAAGACTGTGGAGACTAGAGTAGAATTTAGAGTTTGAAACTGATAGATTGAATGAGAATGTAGATTTCTAGACATGACTTAAGAGTCTAACATGAACGTGGGGGTGAGTTGATTGCAGCAGAATTTTTGAATTTCTCTTACAATTAAGTTCTCTTTGAAAATTTGAACAACCCACTTGATTGAATAAGAATGTAGATTTTTGGATGTGATGTAGAGTCTGACATGAAGGTGGGGGTGAATTAGTTGCAAGAGAATTTTTGAATTTGTATTCAGTTCTCTTTGAAAATTTGAAGTCCTAGAAAATTTAGGTTGCCACATGTTTGAATGGTGATAGTAGGTTGTGGGCTTTAACAACAATTTTTTAGAAAATGCCATATGTCTAACTTTTAAAAAAAATGAGAAGGTCACATGTTTAAATGGTAAGGAACTATATATATATATATATATATTAGATTTGTCATATGTGTCTTATCACACTTAAAGAAACCAATTGACACTGACACTGTCAGTGTCTTATCACACTGACAAAGATTTGTCATATGTGTCTTATTCTTAGACACTGACAAAGAATCTATCTTTCGCGCATTTCCCATTTAATAACAAATGCTTGTTCATTGAACCAAAGAGTTGCCTCTTTTGTTTCTCTCTCTGCTCCTTTCTTTGCAAGAAAATATATTTTAAGCGATTTAATAATGCTGTCGATGGCTGAGGCAGGCATACTTTATTGGTATAGATGATGTTAACAGAGTATTGACTTAAGAGGACACGTAAGGCAGAGACTTTGTACCTCCCCCAGTTGTTCAGCAATTTGCACAACTATTCCACATGAGATTTCCCCAGGCCATATGCATACAAAGGATGGTTAGGAATTGGAAGCGCAAATTGGAAAATCCTTATGTATTATGTAAATAGGTTAGCCACATGTACATGTAGAGTCATATTTTCCTCTTTTGTTCTCTCATTTTAGGTTTTTTTTTTTTGGTTTAATTTTAGAAGGGAAGTTGATCAATGGGATTTTAACTCGTATTAATCAGCAAATATGGAATTGTGGTTTCCATATTTGTTTTTCATATTCTTAAAGGAGAGGGGAGTTGGTCAATGGGATTGTGGGTAAAGATTGTTTCAGTGGAAGTAAGTAATACCCTTTTTGGACTTGGGAAAGATGAGTTTCCCAAATGAAGAATAAATACCAAAAATCCAAAAAGTCAAAAATACCCATGGTTAAGACTTGAGAGTTTCTCCAATGATGGCAACCACATTGGGCCGAAGGGGTAAAAATGGCAAACGGTTAAAAAATAACAATTTACTTGGAAAATTGGGTGAGGCAAAAGAACATGGAAAAGTTAAAAAGCCTCATCTTTACTTGAATACAAATTTTAACAAAAAAAACATGGATAAATACACTTATCCGATAAATATTTAATTTCATAATGAAAAACGAATGGAACTTTAATATCAACTAGTATTGAAAGAAGGGCTTGCATGGATTACCTTGTTGGAGTGTTATATGACCATCACTTTGTAGATGGAATATTTAAAAATATATACATTTTTTTATTGGCCAACTAGCCTAGTTAAGCTGTCAAAGGTTGCTTAAAAAACATAAAAAAAAAGGCTGTCAAAGGGCGCCAAATGCTAGATTTTCTTTTGTTTATTAATCTATAGGGTGTTTGGCATCTAGGACTACTTGAATGGGGGAAGATCATTGAGTAGAAAACAAATCCATGCAATAGGATATTTAAACATGAAATACATGGCTTAGAAGAGCCGGGATCACCTGCCAATAAAATATGTTCCAATACCCTCTTACCAACATCATCTCACACCGTACATTTTTTGCATGACGGATCTCACTTTTATGATAGGCCCTAATTTCATAGTGAATAAGTTGATAGGGTGTTGGAATGTGTGTTATTGGCAGTAAATCCAACTCAGCTTAAAAGCCATATATAGGGAGGGCCCAGATTGATGGTTGATGGTTGAGTTGCTTTTATCGAATTGATTTGGAGAAACCATCTATAAAGAAGCTTCAGCGGAAAACTATATTTTTGACTTTCAGGCAGTTATGTTGGGATTTTCGATCCAGATAGGCCCCACCTTGCAAGGCTAGAGGTGCTGCATGAAAGCCCTCCAAATGGGCATATAATAGCCAAAGTAGAACTGGATGAATTATTGATTTGTTTTTTAGTGTGAGTCATTAGGTGGTTGTGAGCTCTTGCTGGTTGGCTGAAGTTGAATTAATTACCATATACATAAAAATTTCATTATTTAATTGTTTTATCCATTAAAAACAAACCAAAACAATAAGTCATTCAGAGGAACCATTTCAGTTTATTATCAAACAATTTCTTAGTTATACAGGAAGGAGCGCTTCTCTTGTAGGAAGGGGAGAGGTGTTTTCACCCTTTCTCCATCTTTTGCATAAAAAAAAATCAAAATAACTTGCTACATCGGCATTTTAGCATAAAGAACCAAGTATCATGTTTCTTAACTAAATCTTTCAATTGAAAAAGTATAATATTTTAAACATCTGACAGGCTGACCCACTATGGACATGGTAAATTTAAATCGAGTTTTTCATTTGACACCCTTTTTACTATGTTTTTATTTGAGACCCTTTCCTTGGCCAAACCAGTGGGTCTCTTCAGAATTTTGAGATTTGCCACAAGGCCCCTCCCCATGGAAGAAATGGGTGGACTAGTGCAAAGAATTTCAACACCATTCTTTTCAGTCTTCTTGTCAAAGGTGAATTTGGAATGCCCTACTTGGGGTTTCCAACATTAATAAATACCCATTTCTAATTACCTTTATGGTCAAAAGTCCAAATGATGGCTCAGTTGGTAAGTTCTATGGCTAATTTTGGTACAGACTTGACCCACTTGGCATCAAATCTTGGAAGGAGAATGCAAACAAGGGAACAAATGGGTAATGTAGACAACATTATTTTATATAAATATAAATTATATAAAATAATAATAATCATCATCATCCAGACCTTATCTCAACTATATGAGGTCGGTTACATCAATCCTATTTCGCTGGTCTATTCTGCTTAATGTCAGGATGAATTGGGGAGGCTTCACTGTAATACATAATCAGATCAAATATATTGTGTTTTTTAAAGTTAATATTCAAAGTAAGAGCAGGCTTTTAAATATTATACTAACATTAAGGCTTCAAATGTCAAAAAGCATAAACATTGTTTAAAGCTTCACCATGGGCACAGTTGGCGTAATCGCTTGCATGTTTGTTTGTTGCAGGTGAGAAACTGAGAACAAAGAAGTAGCTTCCTTGTGCATTCCAAGAAGGCAGAGAAGCCCTTTACACAAATATGCAAACATAACCAAACAAGGTACATCACGCAGAAGAAGACAAACCGAATGCGGAAATGAGGAATCCGTTGAACATTGACAATAGATAGAAGATGCGAATCGATTGATTTTACTCTGATAAATCACGGATAAACTTGCCACGTGTTCACATTCCTACAGATATTTTATGCCAGCTGTCTAAAACTGGATTTTACCTTAAAATATGGAGTTGACATTCGAGATTTCGGATACTTCAGCAGCAGACGTCTCGAGATCATATTCAAACCATTTGTGATTTACCCGTAGACATTGGCTTTTATTTTCCGGGATGCTATCCAGAGTGGGACCCAATGAATGGACTTAACACGTGTCACTATCCTTTTAAAAGAAAGGAAAGGAATAAAAGCAAATAATAATAAGGGGGAATCGTATTCGTATACCATCCCTCAACGTAAACTTTCCACCTCAGTCAATCAGTTGGAGTGGGACCACACAAACAGATTGTGATCGGGCAATCTGAACCATTCGATCGATCTACTTTTCGGAAGTAGGTCTTATATATCACCCAATGTCCTTTGCATCTCCATACCAACCGGGGTCCACTCATCGTCTTTTCACTTTTCAGTCTTGATGGATCGATTTAACATGCTTATCGAATCTAGGGACCGTGATCCATTAACGATCTGAATCGTAGATGGCGTGAATTTTGTTCCGTTTGATGCGTAGTTACGGCGGGCCCACAGATAGTGAAGTACACGTCAGATTGGACGTGTGATACTTTCGTGGGACACGTGTCAATGTGGTGTTGTTCCACATCTAGCTTTTTTGTTAACACTTAACACGACTCTAAAGTCTAAACGAGAAGAGAGAAGGGATGAGCCGACGAGCGACCAAAAGCGAAAAAATTCGGTTGGAGCAGAGAGTAAAAAACTGCGGTTCTGAAAAAGGGAGGGAGCGCGAGCGAGCTTCTGAAACTCTTTCTTTGTTAGGGGCTTAGGGCTTTTGACCTGCTTTGCTTCTAGGGTTTCTATTTCCTTCTGATCTTCGACGGTTGGGAATTTGAAGCATTAGCTGGGATTTGCTCGAATTCTTTGCGATCTAGCCGGAATATTTCTGCCGTTCACTGGTTTCCGATTTCTTGACGGCGTTTTCAGGATAGTTTTCGTTTGCAAATATGGTGAATTCCTTGGTCGAACGGGCTACAAGTGATATGCTGATCGGTCCCGATTGGGCGATGAACATTGAGATCTGTGATATTCTAAATCACGATCCTGGGTATGCGATTTGTTCTTCACCTGTTTTGTTTATTTTGTTGGTTGGTGTTTCTCAATTTGTTATTCTGTATGGATTCGAGGTTCATTTCTCTAGTTGCTTGTGTTCCTTGCGAGAAAAAGTCGCTTGTATTAAGTTCAATTCATGGTTGGTGATTCCTGTGCGATTGCTTTGGGGTTGGTGTCTTGGGATGGGGATCAATATTATCGATTAAGGGAAATAGCGGTTTCATGCTTTTGCGTCATTTTATTGTTTTCGAGATTTCTTGAGGGCAGTCAGCAGATTTGGTTAAACAGTTTGCGATTCTGTTTCAGAAAGTTGACACCTTTGGTTAACAAAACTGTCCTCTGTTCATATTTTAGGAGATCTACAATTACGTTTTGACTCATTTGCATCGCTTTATACTGGGTAATTTTATATTTTTGACCTGTAAAAGTTTGTGAATTCACTTCAGACAAAATAGGAAAATCTGGAATGAGGATAAACAGAAAACTGAATTGCGTGAAATTTGTAAGATTTGGTAGAATTCAAAATTTCAGCGGTTGTAACTTCAGTGGAATTTGCATTTTGATCAGATGTCTCCTTCTTACTGAAATTCTGGTGGAGTTTAGTGATTACCGAGTTAGGGGCACTTCCTTAAAAAGGTTCCCCGCAGTAAACAGGGGCTGCTTTCTTTCTATTTTCTTCCTTTCTTTTTTGTCCCCCCATTTTTGTTTCTATCTTTTACCATCAATGATGCTAATCTTAGTAAAGTCTTTAGTATGTGAGTTTTAAAATCGTTCAATAAATTATTTCAGAAAATTGGTTCTTTCCTATCTTTGCTTTCCTAGGAGCTCCTTTTCTTCATTGTAGTTATTGTAAGTTGTAACTTTTAAGGAGATGGCCTCTTTCAAGTTCACTATTCTAACTTGTAAAAAGATTTTGCACTTTGGTCTCCATTATTTTCTTATGTGATCTAGGAGTTTACCCCAAAATAGCAGTTAATTTGGTTCTTGAAATGGGTCTAAGCAAGCTGGAAAGTGGGATCAAGTCACAAAGCCATCGGCTTGTTAGCTTGAGAATTGAGAACAAATTTAGTTTTCCCCACAAAATTCTGGAAAAAAATCTTGAGGCTAACTAATCAATTAAACTAGTGAAAACAGAACTGATAAAGTGGGTGAAGATGAGCTGAAGTAGAGTTAACAGATTTGTTGAGTAAGTAGGCAAGGCTGGTGAGGATTGGCTGTTCTACTATTAAAAGAGAACTACAAAAAGTTAGTAATAAAAAGATAGAAAAAGAAAAGGGGGGGGGGAACGACGGGATAATAGGAAGTGAAAGAGATAATTCAACAATGCAGAAATAGAAGAAAATTAGAATGAAAGAGCTGACCTGACTCCTGAGATAATAATGCAAAGATCATTAAACTATCATCCAATAAAAACAGAAATACCTGTAGTAGACCAAAGATAAGTCCTAATGGAGTCAACATCATTAAGTTTTCATAGGAGTATGGACCTACAAATGGAACCAGCACCTTAGTTGATTGAATCTCCTATAGAGCCCATGGCCTTTAGGACTAGGCCTTCTCTTTAGCCCATTTTTCCTCTCTATCATTATGATTTATGACATGTAGAGTATCTATTGATATCCGTTTACTTACCATCTTTAATGCCAAACCTGCCTCCTTTCTAGGAATGGCAACGGGGTGGGGCACCCCCTCCCCGTCCCCGCCCTGAAGTCACGATACCTTGCCCCGTACCTGCCCCATCCTCGGTGGTGGGGCAGGTTCGGGGCGGGGCATCCATTCCCCATCGGGGACGGGGAATCCCTGAATTTTCCCCGCTCCAAGGCAATTACTTAAAAAATATCTATTTTATGGACAATTTATACATAGGATATAGGAATTTGGGGGTATTTTAGAATTGAATTATAATACTTTAGGGATAATTCAAAAATAAAATTATGGGATCCTAGGATTTTAAAAAATTTAGGGAAAACTTAGAGATATTTTAAATATCAATCTTAAACCTAGATACATTTTACTAATTTACCTTTGGGTTCGGGGCGGGTTCGGGGAATTATATACAAAACCCGCCCCGCCCCGTACCCGGTTCGGGGAAAAATTATTTTCCCTGTCCCCACCCCGTCCTTGTTTAGGGTCGGGGAAAACCTGCCCCATTCGGGGCAGGGCCCCGGTTTTACGGGGGAAATTGCCATCCCTACTCCTTTCTTTTTTAGGTTGTTTTATTACTTGAGGTTTTTCCTCACATGGTTACACATCTCATTTTTGTTCTTCATCAATTTAACATTACATTATCAGCCCACAAATGGGGGAAGGCAATGGTAAGAGGAGTGTCCCCTGACCATAAGTTGGATGATGGAATTTTATATGATTACCATTTCCTAGATTTATGATCAATGGCATGCTCACATAGATTTATTGAAATGAGATAATAAGACAGATGTACAACCCTTAACTGAATGGTCAGAAGACTCAGAACAACAAAGCGTTTTACAATATTACAAGCTAGCCCAGGTTTGGTTATACATCCTAGAAGCTTGCAAACTGGAATTGACATATGCAAATGCTTCTGCCCCATCTGTTGGAGATCATCCCATGTTTGCTATGAATAACAATGTTCCGTCACTTAGATAGTTCCAAAGGGATTTTCAGAGCTATTTTTCCTATGAGAACCAGTTTTTCCAAGAAATGCATCTCCTATCATTGAGTAGCAATTTAGACAAACTTTAAGGTTGAAAGGACAAAACCCTTCTAAAGATGGAAAAGTAACCTTGATCAAGGCAGTCATGAGTTCAGTGTCCAATATCTAGGAAGCTGCTTATTGTTTTCAAAAGGTAATTTGGATGAAATTGATAAAATCCAAGGAAACTTCCTATGATTGTGGAAGGCGAAAAGAAGAAAGTAGCTTGGATAAACTAGAGGAAATTATGCAAGCCAAAGAAAAAAGGGGGCTATTGGTGTCAAGAAAGCAGAGGACATTGACATGGTAGCTTAGCAAAGTTTGGATGGAGAATCCTTCACAAATCGTAATTGTATCCCAAGCAATGGGATCTTTTGGAAATGGAGAGGTATCCCAAGCATTGTTCTGAAAATCGGAATTGTATCATAAATTGTAGAGAAAGTTTAATCAAATTGAATCATGAATCATATTGTAAATTGATATTATTTCTATTTTTTTAAACTTGTCAATATATATATATATATATATATGTATAAATATGTATATAGGAAAGTGATTTTACCCTATTTTTAATCCGTATCTACCATATATGTACATAAAACAATAGAGTTTAGCACTTGAACGATATAAGCCTAAGATGATATTAATCAAGTTTGAAAAGTCAAATAATTCATGTATAATAGCTCTTTAACCTACATATGATGGATCTCCCTTGACAAAACTAAATATAAACAAAACAAAAATGACAAAGCAGAGAACTAATTCTTAATTGAATTTATTTGAGTCATAGTTAATTGTATAAATCACAAGATTTATGAATCAAATCATGGATTTATGGTTTTTGGTTGAAAAGGATTCAGACATAAGATTTAAATTGAAGCCCTTGGTGTTCATGATTGAAATCGTGAATCATATCGTAAATCATAAGACTTTGACAACATTGATCTCAAACTCTAAAGAGCTTATTGCAAAACAAACAAATCAGATGGACAGCTGGAAATAGGAGCAGGATATACTTCTCCATAGATAACTGAACTCTGAATTGCCTTCTGCTATTGCTTATTCCCCCAAACCAATTCAATCTAGTGAACTTGAATTAAGGTGGAAAATTCATTGATCGTGATACAAATGAATGGGGTCGACAAAAACTGAAATCTGTACTCCTGGTAAGCAAAACCAGAGTGGCTGGCTGGCTGCCGAGATTGGATTCAGTCCTCACAAAATGGTGCTCGCACCGTAATCACAGTCACTTGCAGCTGTGCATTGGGAATATCTCCCCGTGAATAAAAACATACAAGTACGGAGATATTCCCAATACACGGTTGCAAGTGGCTGTGAAACCGTTTTGTGAGGACTGAATCTGACTTCCTGGCTGCCCCTTACTATCCCAACCCCACCTCTTGAAGATGGGATGTGGTGGGAGCATCAGAAAATGGCCAATTCACCATAGTGTTCAATCTAAAAGTCTTGTTTCTATGGCTCCTCCTTAAAGGCAGACTTCCCAAAAGTAGAAAACTACATGAAAGAGTACAAATCAGAATAAGCATGCTGCAGATGGATGGTTCCTTTGCAGTCTCTTGAGATAAACTTAGTATCCAAGAGACTGCAAAGGTCATGCAGTCTCTTGAGATACTAGGTTTATCTCTTGATAAGTATGCTGCCAAGCTTAATGGCAAATTCTTTAGGAAATTGCTATTTTCATTACTTCCAAGAGTCCAACTGAGGCCACTTACAGTTACAGGTCATGTGCTCTGCATCCCCTTTTGCTTGATTTACATTCTGGAACTGTGTGTGCTACTCCATTGCTAACACATCCTTTTTTCCCTGTTTTTTTTTTTTTTATAATTATTATTTTTCCCTGTTTATGGTAGCATCTGAATTATTCTGTATTTGACTTGTAACATTGATAATTGTTTTGGTTCATCAGGCAAGCAAAGGATGTTGTTAAAGGCTTAAAAAAGCGTCTTGGAAGCAAGAATCCAAAGGTCCAACTTCTTGCCCTCACAGTAAGCACCATAAATGCTGAAATCTCTGTTTTTTTGATAATTAACTGAAATCTCTGTTTTGAATTTATTAATCTTATTTTTTGTGAATTTGGATGGCAAATATTTCATACTTTTTTTTGGGTACCCAAAGCTATTGTATTTTGGAGCATATATTTCTTTCATGTTCTTAAGCTATTTTCAGAAGGTCTAACCTTCAGTTGGCTAATTTAATTTTACTTGCTTGACATGCTAGCTACTGGAGACATTGATAAAAAACTGTGGGGACATTGTCCATATGCATGTTGCAGAAAAAGATATTCTTCATGAAATGGTGAAGATAGTAAAAAAGAAGGTTGGATTATTTTATACATTTTCACTTATGTTCTGTTTCTCTCATTCCTGAGCAGGGCATATAATGTTTTCCATTTGTTTGCTGCAGCCTGACTTTCATGTCAAGGAGAAAATACTGACTCTAATAGATACTTGGCAAGAAACTTTTGGAGGACCAAGGGCAAGATATTCACAATATTATGCTGCATACCAGGAGTTGTTGGTAAGCTTTGAGATTTGGTACTCGGAATAGTTCTCTTTTATTCTCCTTTGATAGATGCCACTCTATTGGTATCTTTCTATGGCATTATACGTATGAATTTACATGTGAAATACAGAATAAATTTTAATTTGATTAGATGCCAATCAGGTAGTGAACATCTTGGTGCATAATAACAACATTGAGAAGTACTGACATACTGGGATTGCTAAAAGGGAAGTAGTTTAGTATTGTTTGTCTTACATTGTCTAACATAACGTGACTTTACATCTCAGCGTGCTGGAGCAGTATTTCCTCGGAGATCTGAGAGGTCTGCACCCATATTCACACCTCCACAAACACAGCCATTATCATCCTATCCTCAAAATCTGCGTAATTCTGATTATCAGCAAGAGGTAGCTGAGTCTTCTGCAAATTCTGAATTTCCAACCCTGAGGTACACCTTTTTTGGTCATCCATCTTTTTAAAGCAAGCAACTTATAACTAGAAAGTCAAGTATACCCCTCACCTCCATAAATATGTCTTGGCTTAAGCTTGTATTAAACTCTGCCAGTTTCTTTCTTATCCATTTATATTTGATTGAATTGGAAGATTTTACCAGTTTTTATGATCCACAAATTGATTACCAGATTGCTTAAAGCATCTGATGATGTATAAAAACCTTGTGCAGTGGTGTCTTAGTAGGTCGAGCATTCCATACCAAGAAATTCTCAAAGGAATTGATTCCCTGATTATATTTTTGGATAATTGTAAGAGTTTTAAATTGTAACCCTTCTCTTGTTCTTATCTTTTTGCATTAGTTATTGGATGAACTAAGTAGACATTTATAGAGGTTGCATTGTGCATGTTGTTTGCTGATGATATAATATCATTTTCATTCAACAAGGAAATCAGTGCCTAATGCACACCCAAGAAAAGGAGCAGCCTTGGTTTGGCATTATGGGAAGAAAGGAATGCTAGAATATTTCAAGAGAAGGAAGGAGCAGCCAGGAACTGAAGGACTGTGTGTTGAATAGGGCAATACTTTGGTTTGGAAAATTTTCACCAATTCTCATATAATAACTTTTGGAGAAACTGGTCAGCAGTAGTGAGGTGTTCTTCCATTAAGAATAAGATAGTTTCAAGGTGGTCTCCTCTGTCTGAAGGCTCATTGAAGCTGAACTTTGATGGAAGTAGCTTGGGCAATCCTGGGTTATCTGGAATGGGGGGATATTCTGAGGAATGGGATTGGAGAGGTTGTTCTGCTCTACTTGGGTCCTTTAGGATTTGGAGATTCTATTAGGGCAGAGCTATTGGCTCCTGTACAAGGTTTGCCATTTGCAAACCAATTGGGGGTAGAACATTTAACCATTGAAGGGGATTCCAAGGTGGTAGTGGGCTGGTTGAAAACTCCCGAGGATACTATATGGTGCTACAAGAATGAAATTAAGAAATTTAATTGGCTGACAAGGAATATGTTGGTTTCTATACAGTGAGTGGGGAGATCAGTAAATGCTTTGGCTGATGTGTTAGCCAAGCAAGGGGTAAAAAATAGGGAAGAACAGTTTTGGGCTCAGATGTGATTTCTGTAATTTATTCCTAGTTTACTTGTAAGCTATTGTGATAGGCTGCAGCTCATGCCTCTTCATGGGATGCTGTATGAAATTACAATTCTAAATCAGGTTTCTGAATTAAAAAAATTTCACTATTACTCATAAGAAAATGCACACCCAAGAAAAGGTGATACTAAAGTACAAGCAAAGCTGGTCCTCTGGCTCCTCCCCATCCCCCATCTAACTCCCAAACACTACTTGGATGCTTCTCACCATTTGAAGGCATTGGAGCTCACAACAACTTGAATGTTGATGCCTTGCCAATATAAGTATATAACCAGTGTTGAATTTGCTGATCATGGGTTGGTAAGGTCTCCTGCTGGTGGTAGCGGAGACTTGGGAGCGAATCCCGCCTGCACCTGGGTTGGGGGATGGGCTACCCCCTGTTGTGTATTCCCTTGAAAATAATAAAAAAAAAACCAGTGTTGAATTTGCTGATCATTGTATCCAAGTGAACAAAACATTCACTCTACTGGCCAAATGCTTGCCACCCTTATGTTGTGTCTGTGCTGCTATGGTTTATGTGCATTTCCTTCCATCCAATTTATGATTGTCTGAGAATATCCCACCATCATAACATTCTTGTATCCCTTCTGCCATTCCTATCATTACTTATTAGGCCTTGGATTAGTAACAACAGCCCTTATGGAACCTCAAATTGAATTCATCCTGAATAGGATGTTGGGATTTGGCCATTAAATAGCACTTGTGAATACCTAGAATTCCTGGATTTCCTATGAACCTATCGGTTTTTTATTTTTTAATTGATAACTGTTCAATTAGTGAGAAATAATACAGATGTACGATCATGTGAAACATACCCATACAGTTTGGGCTGGCTGAGGCTTCCTACTCTTCGTTTATTATTTACATTCTATTTACATGCATGAACCCCAAAACATTTAATTCCTATTCATGCTTTGATTGTCTAGTGCAGTGCATCAGCCAAGCCATTTGCTGATATTTGATTGTCTACGTTGCTAATATTCTCGTCCCTATTTCAAATCCCATTTCACCTGCACATTCTTGTATTTTATGCCCTGCCCACTCTTAAATCCTGTAGTAATGCCAACAGCTTAGCTCTTCTGGAATTTCCATTACCTACCAGTCCAATGTATATGGCTAGTATGGCTCCATGATCATCCCTAAAAACTCTTCCTTTACCCAGAGGCCTTGGATTGCCCAAGCTCTACCTGTCAAAATAATATAATAACATGAACTTTCCCTTGAATTGGGCCACCAACTGGTACCCACCCTTACATTACCGTTTAAATTACAATTTCCCCATTGGGGAATCGGCTCCCAGTACATTTGCATTTTTGCACCCATGAAAGTATGATTTGGCTTGGTTAGGCAATGGTGACATCCAAACTAGTGAAGCTCTACTTCTGGTTGTAGAAGAAGATGCTACCATTTGCCAGCTATTAAGGATGTTGTTGCTGGAGAAAGGGTAAAAGATACCCAAAGTTGTCACCCACCGGATCACTCTCACAAAAATTGATTCCATTAAGGCTTCTTTCAATCTCTCCTTTTCATTGAATATTCTTTTATTCCTTTCTCCCAGATAGTGTATATGACTTTATTTCTTATGATTACTCATAAAAAGTCCAAAGGACCGCTGCCCCAGTTCAACCCATAACATTTTCTCTCTTTCTTGGTGATGTAAAGAAAGATTCTATAAATAGACTATGAATATCTCATGGAGGATTCCACCTGCAACCAATAGAGAGAAGAACAAATAAAGGAAACAATAGGTTGATCATAGAAGGGGGTTCAAAGCTGGTAATTAGCTGGCCGCAAAAAGATGAGATTGGCTGGTGGAAAATTGTCAATGAAAGGAGGAAATTTAAGTTTTTAGCACAAGATATAGCGATCAAGTTGCAGTGGGTTAAAAGGAGTGCAGATGCCTTTGCTGATGTTTTGGCAAAGCAAAGGGTGGGAAGGGCTCAACTCTTTTGGGCTGTTCTGTAATTGCTTTATGTATTTTGTCATCTTAGAGAGAGTTAAGAGAGTTTATCTCTCTCCGGGATGTTCACTTGTATCTTCATTAATTAATGAAAATTTCTGGTTATTGATAAAAAAAGAGCATAACAAATGGTAGATAGTTTCTCCACTTTCAACTACTTTACCTTCAAAAAAAAAAAAAACTCATGGTGGTTTTGGAGGGTTCCAATCAAGATGTCTAGGATTGAAGATTGTGGAAGAAGAGGTTAGTGTTGGCCAGGCTCTAATGATGTCATCAACAGAGAAACATGCAAAATATCCTCACTTGTTTTAACCCAATGTGTCACTTTAACTGAAATCAATTCAATCAACACTTTTATGATCAGTTTTTTCCTTCCCATGCAGACCACAAGATTGCCACCCTTGTGCATCTCCAAAGAATCTTTCCTCCCTTTTTAGGAGGGGAGATTTAAAAGGCTGAAGTAAGCTTTCCTCTTGCAGTCAAGCTACATGAAGATGGGGTTCAGTTTGTAAGAAATAACCTTTCCATCGTGGTTCAATAAGAAATATCCATGATTGAGAAGAAAAGGGCTGAAATAAGCTTTCAACTTTTAGCGATTTTGTTTTAGTTGGGGACTGGGAGGGTTATTTTTTGGTAATGGGGTTCTGTTTGTCAGATGTTTCTTTTTAGGGAAGGACAGGGGTGTTTGAAGGTTCAGTGTCATCTCTTGGTAGTTTCTTCTTATCAGCTCTTGTATTTTCTTTTTTATTTATAGATTTATTTACTATGAAAAAACATTAGCATTATCTAGTTGGTTGGAAAAAAATAATCCATTAGTCCATTAGTTAGCTGTTTCTAGGATAAGGATAGGGAATCATCATTAGGAAAAAGAAGGGTTTCTCTAAGAATGGACCAAGAGATTGTGTGGAAAGAAAATGCTAGGCAAGAAATCTGACCTATAATGCAATGTTTATATCC